>NW_026893986.1:0-240777 GCF_032452875.1 Bos javanicus
GTGATCAGTGCATGATCAGTCACATGATCAATGCATGATCAGCCACGTGATCAGTGCATGATAGCCACGTGATCAGTGCATGATCAGTCACGTGATACCTGTGTGATCAGCCACGTGATCAGTGCATGATCTGTCACAAGATTAGTGTATGATCATCCACGTGATCAGTGCATGGGCAGTAATGTGATCAGTGCATGATATAGACGTGAACAGTGCATGATAGGTCTCGTGATCAGTGCATGATAGCCACGTGATCAGTGCATGATCAGTCACCTGATGTGTGTATGATCATTCACGTGACCTCTACATGGTAGCTACATGATCATTGCATGATCAGCCACGTGAGTAGTTCATGATAGCCACGTGATCACTGCATGATCAGTCACGTGATTAGTGCATGATCAGTCATGTGACCAGTACATGGTAGGTGAGTGATCATGGCATGATCAGCCATGTGAGCAGTGCATGATAGCCATGTGATCAGTGCATGATCAGACACGAGATCAGTGCATGATCAGTCACGTCATCAGTGCATGATCAGCCACGTGATCAGTGCATGACCAGGCACATGATCAATGTATGTCCAGCCAAGTGATCAGTGCATGATAGCCACGTGATCAGTGCATGATCTGTCACGTGATCAGTGCATGATCAGTTATGTGATCAGTGTATGATCAGCCACGTGATCAGTGCATGATCAGCCACATGATCAGTGCATGATCAATTACGTGATCAGTGCATGATCAGTCACGTGACCAGTACATGGTAGCTACGTGATCATTGCCTGATCAGCCACATGATCAGTGCATGACAGCCACGTGATCAGTGCATGAGAGCCACGTGATCAGTGCATGATCAGTCACACGTGATACATGTGTGATCAGCCACGAGATCAGTGCATGATGAGCCACGTGATCAGTGCAGGATCAATTACGTGATCAGTGCATGATCAGTCACGTGACCAGTACATGGTAGCTATGTGATCATTGCCTGATCAGCCACATGATCAGTGCATGATAGCCACGTGATCAGTGCATGATAGCCACGTGATCAGTGCATGATCAGTCATGTGATACCTGTGTGATCAGCCACGTGATCAGTGCATGATATCCACGTGATCAGTGCATGACAGCCACGTGATCAGTGCATGAGAGCCACGGGATCAGTGCATGATCAGTCACGTGATACATGTGTGATCAGCCACGTGATCAGTGCATGATGAGCCACGTGATCAGTGCAGGATCAATTACGTGATCAGTGCATGATCAGTCACGTGACCAGTACATGGTTGCTACGTGTTCGTTGCATGATCAGCCACGTGAGCAGAGCATGATAGCCACGTGGTCAGTGCATGATCAGTCACGTGATCAGTACATGATCAGTCACGTGAACAGTGCATGATCATTTACGTGATCTTTGCATGATCAGTCACGTTACCAGTATATGGTTGCTACGTGATCATTCCATGACGAGCCACGTGAGCAGTGCATGATAGCCACGTGATGTGTGCATGAGTTACGTGAGCAGAGTATGATCAGCCACGTGATCAGTGCATGAGTGCCACGTGATCAGTGCATGATATGTCACGTGACAGGTGTGTGATCAGCCACGTGAACAGTGCATGTTCAGCCACGTGATCAGTGCATGATAGCCACGTGATCAGTGCATGATCAGTTACGTGAGCAGTGTATGATCAGCCACGTGATCAGTGCATGGTCAGACACGTGAACAGTGTATGATCAGCCACGTGATCAGTGCATGATATCCAAGTGATCAGTGCATGATCATCACGTGATCAGTGTATGATCAGCCACGTGAACAGTGCATGCTCAGTCACGTGATCTGGGCCTGCTGAGCTGCGTGATTACTGTCTGCTCATCTGCTTGACAATTGCCAGCTGAGCTGCACGATTCCTGCCTGTCATCTGCTTGACAATTGCCAGCTGTGCTGCGTAATTCCTGCCTGCTCAGCTGCTTGATTATTGCCAGCTGAGCAGCATGATTCCTCACACCTGAGTTCCATGATTATTGCCTTCTGACTGTTTGATTCGTGCCTACTCAGCTCTTTGTTTATTGCCTCCAGAGGCACATGATCAGTGTATGATAGCAAACATGATCAGCGCATGATGAGTCACATGATCAGCGCCATTAAGTCACGTGATCACTACATGATAGTCATGTGGCAGTCCATGCTCAGTCACGGTATCAGTGCATGATCAGCCACGTGATCAGTGCATGATCTGTCACAAGATTAGTGTATGATCATCCACGTGATCAGTGCACGGGCAGTCATGTGATCAGTGCATGATATAGACGTGAACAGTGCATGATCAGTCTCGTGATCCGTGCATGATAGCCACGTGATCAGTGCATGATCAGTCACCTGATGGGTGTATGATCATTCACGTGACCTGTACATGGTAGCTACATGATCATTGCATGATCAGCCACGTGAGTAGTTAATGATAGCCACGTGATCACTGCATGATCAGTCACGTGATCAGTGCATGATCAGTCATGTGACCAGTACATGGTAGCTGCGTGATCATGGCATGATCAGCCACGTGAGCAGTGCATGATAGCCACGTGATCAGTGCATGATCAGACACGAGATCAGTGCATGATCAGTCACGTGATCAGTGCATGATCAGCCACGTGATCAGTGCATGACCAGGCACGTGATCAGTGTATGTCCAGCCAAGTGATCAGTGCATGATAGCCACGTGATAAGTGCATGATCAGTCACGTGATCAGTGCATGATCAGTTATGTGATCAGTGTATGATCAGCCACGTGATCAGTGCATGATCAGCCACATGATCAGTGCATGATCAATTACGTGATCAGTGCATGATCAGTCACGTGACCAGTACATGGTAGCTACGTGATCATTGCCTGATCAGCCACATGATCAGTGCATGACAGCCACGTGATCAGTGCATGAGAGCCACGTGATCAGTGCATGATCAGTCACGTGATACATGTGTGATCAGCCACGAGATCAGTGCATGATGAGCCACGTGATCAGTGCAGGATCAATTACGTGATCAGTGCATGATCAGTCACGTGACCAGTACATGGTAGCTATGTGATCATTGCCTGATCAGCCACATGATCAGTGCATGAGAGCCACGTGATCAGTGCATGATAGCCACGTGATCAGTGCATGATCAGTCATGTGATACGTGTGTGATCAGCCACGTGATCAGTGCATGATATCCACGTGATCAGTGCATGACAGCCACGTGATCAGTGCATGAGAGCCACGGGATCAGTGCATGATCAGTCACGTGATACATGTGTGATCAGCCACGTGATCAGTGCATGATGAGCCACGTGATCAGTGCAGGATCCATTACGTGATCAGTGCATGATCCGTCACGTGACCAGTACATGGTTGCTATGTGATCGTTGCATGATCAGCCACGTGAGCAGAGCATGATAGCCACGTGGTCAGTGCATGATCAGTCACGTGATCAGTACATGATCAGTCACGTGAACAGTGCATGATCATTTAGGTGATCTTTGCATGATCAGTCACGTTACCAGTATATGGTTGCTACGTGATCATTCCATGACGAGCCACGTGAGCAGTGCATGATAGCCACGTGATGTGTGCATGAGTTACGTGAGCAGAGTATGATCAGCCACGTGATCAGTGCATGAGTGCCACGTGATCAGTGCATGATATGTCACGTGACAGGTGTGTGATCAGCCACGTGAACAGTGCATGTTCAGCCACGTGATCAGTGCATGATAGCCACGTGATCAGTGCATGATCAGTTACGTGAGCAGTGTATGATCAGCCACGTGATCAGTGCATGGTCAGACACGTGAACAGTGTATGATCAGCCACGTGATCAGTGCATGATATCCAAGTGATCAGTGCATGATCATCACGTGATCAGTGTATGATCAGCCACGTGAACAGTGCATGCTCAGTCACGTGATCTGGGCCTGCTGAGCTGCGTGATTACTGTCTGCTCATCTGCTTGACAATTGCCAGCTGAGCTGCACGATTCCTGCCTGTCATCTGCTTGACAATTGCCAGCTGTGCTGCGTAATTCCTGCCTGCTCAGCTGCTTGATTATTGCCAGCTGAGCAGCATGATTCCTCACACCTGAGTTCCATGATTATTGCCTGCTGACTGTTTGATTCGTGCCTACTCAGCTCTTTGTTTATTGCCTCCAGAGGCACATGATCAGTGTATGATAGCAAACATGATCAGCGCATGATCAGTCACATGATCAGCGCCATTAAGTCACGTGATCACTACATGATAGTCATGTGATCAGTCCATGCTCAGTCACGGTATCAGTGCATGATCAGCCACGTGATCAGTGCATGATCTGTCACAAGATTAGTGTATGATCATCCACGTGATCAGTGCACGGGCAGTCATGTGATCAGTGCATGATATAGACGTGAACAGTGCATAATCAATCTCGTGATCAGTGCATGATAGCCACGTGATCAGTGCATGATCAGTCACCTGATGGGTGTATGATCATTCACGTGACCTGTACATGGTAGCTACATGATCATTGCATGATCAGCCACGTGAGTAGTTCATGATAGCCACGTGATCACTGCATGATCAGTCACGTGATCAGTGCATGATCAGTCATGTGACCAGTACATGGTAGCTGCGTGATCATGGCATGATCAGCCACGTGAGCAGTGCATGATAGCCACGTGATCAGTGCATGATCAGACACGAGATCAGTGCATGATCAGTCACGTGATCAGTGCATGATCAGCCACGTGATCAGTGCATGACCAGGCACGTGATCAGTGTATGTCCAGCCAAGTGATCAGTGCATGATAGCCACGTGATCAGTGCATGATCAGTCACGTGATCAGTGAATGATCAGTTATGTGATCAGTGTATGATCAGCCACGTGATCAGTGCATGATCAGCCACATGATCAGTGCATGATCAATTACGTGCTCAGTGCATGATCAGTCACGTGACCAGTACATGGTAGCTACGTGATCATTGCCTGATCAGCCACATGATCAGTGCATGATAGCCACGTGATCAGTGCATGATAGCCACGTGATCAGTGCATGATCAGTCATGTGATACGTGTGTGATCAGCCACGTGATCAGTGCATGATATCCACGTGATCAGTGCATGACAGCCACGTGATCAGTGCATGAGAGCCACGTGATCAGTGCATGATCAGTCACGTGATACATGTGTGATCAGCCACGTGATCAGTGCATGATGAGCCACGTGATCAGTGCAGGATCAATTACGTGATCAGTGCATGATCAGTCACGTGACCAGTACATGGTTGCTACGTGATCGTTGCATAATCAGCCACGTGAGCAGTGCATGATAGCCACATGGTCAGTGGAAGATCAGTCACGTGATCAGTACATGATCAGTCACGTGAACAGTGCATGATCATTTACGTGATCTTTGCATGATCAGTCACGTTACCAGTATATGGTTGCTACGTGATCATTCCATGACGAGCCACGTGAGCAGTGCATGATAGCCACGTGATGTGTGCATGAGTTACGTGAGCAGAGTATGATCAGCCACGTGATCAGTGCATGAGTGCCACGTGATCAGTGCATGATATGTCACGTGACAGGTGTGTGATCAGCCATGTGAACATTGCTTGTTCAGCCACGTGATCAGTGCATGATATCCAAGTGATCAGTGCATGATCAGTTACGTGAGCAGTGTATGATCAGCCACGTTATCAGTGCATGGTCAGACACGTGAACAGTGTATGATCAGTCACGTGATCAGTGCATGATATCCAAGTGATCAGTGCATGATCAGTTACGTGAGCAGTGTATGATCAGCCACGTGATCAGTGCATGGTCAGACACGTGAACAGTGTATGATCAGCCACGTGATCAATGCATGATAGCCACGTGATCAGTGCATGATAGCCACGTGATCAGTGCATGATCAGTCATGTGATACCTGTGTGATCAGCCACGTGATCAGTGCATGATCTGTCACAAGATTAGTGTATGATCATCCACGTGATCAGTGCACGGGCAGTCATGTGATCAGTGAATGATATAGACGTGAACAGTGCATGATCAGTCTCGTGATCAGTGCATGATATCCAAGTGATCAGTGCCTGATCATCACGTGATCAGTGTATGATCAGCCACGTGAACAGTGCATGCTCAGTCACGTGATCTGGGCCTGCTGAGCTGCGTGATTACTGTCTGCTCATCTGCTTGACAATTGCCAGCTGAGCTGCACGATTCCTGCCTGTCATCTGCTTGACAATTGCCAGCTGTGCTGCGTAATTCCTGCCTGCTCAGCTGCTTGATTATTGCCAGCTGAGCAGCATGATTCCTCACACCTGTGTTCCATGATTATTGCCTGCTGACTGTTTGATTCGTGCCTACTCAGCTCTTTGTTTATTGCCTCCAGAGGCACATGATCAGTGTATGATAGCAAACATGATCAGCGCATGATCAGTCACATGATCAGCGCCATTAAGTCACGTGATCACTACATGATAGTCATGTGATCAGTCCATGCTCAGTCACGGTATCAGTGCATGATCAGCCACGTGATCAGTGCATGATCTGTCACAAGATTAGTGTATGATCATCCACGTGATCAGTGCACGGGCAGTCATGTGATCAGTGCATGATATAGACGTGAACAGTGCTTGATCAGTCTCGTGATCAGTGCATGATAGCCACGTGATCAGTGCATGATCAGTCACCTGATGGGTGTATGATCATTCACGTGACCTGTACATGGTAGCTACATGATCATTGCATGATCAGCCACGTGAGTAGTTCATGATAGCCACGTGATCACTGCATGATCAGTCACGTGATCAGTGCATGATCAGTCATGTGACCAGTACATGGTAGCTGCGTGATCATCTCATGATCAGCCACGTGAGCAGTGCATGATAGCCACGTGATCAGTGCATGATCAGACACGAGATCAGTGCATGATCAGTCACGTGATCAGTGCATGATCAGCCACGTGATCAGTGCATGACCAGGCACGTGATTAGTGTATGTCCAGCCAAGTGATCAGTGCATGATAGCCACGTGATCAGTGCATGATCAGTCACGTGATCAGTGCATGATCAGTTATGTGATCAGTGTATGATCAGCCACGTGATCAGTGCATGATCAGCCACATGATCAGTGCATGATCAATTACGTGCTCAGTGCATGATCAGTTACGTGACAAGTACATGGTAGCTACGTGATCATTGCCTGATCAGCCACATGATCAGTGCATGATAGCCACGTGATCAGTGCATGATAGCCACGTGATCAGTGCATGATCAGTCATGTGATACGTGTGTGATCAGCCACATGATCAGTGCATGATATCCACGTGATCAGTGCATGACAGCCACGTGATCAGTGCATGAGAGCCACGGGATCAGTGCATGATCAGTCACGTGATACATGTGTGATCAGCCACGTGATCAGTGCATGATGAGCCACGTGATCAGTGCAGGATCAATTACGTGATCAGTGCATGATCAGTCACGTGACCAGTACATGGTTGCTACGTGATCATTGCATGATCAGCCACGTGAGCAGAGCATGATAGCCACGTGGTCAGTGCATGATCAGTCACGTGATCAGTACATGATCAGTCACGTGAACAGTGCATGATCATTTACGTGATCTTTGCATGATCAGTCACGTTACCAGTATATGGTTGCTACGTGATCATTCCATGACGAGCCACGTGAGCAGTGCATGATAGCCACGTGATGTGTGCATGAGTTACGTGAGCAGAGTATGATCAGCCACGTGATCAGTGCATGAGTGCCACGTGATCAGTGCATGATATGTCACATGAGAGGTGTGTGATCAGCCACGTGAACAGTGCATGTTCAGCCACGTGATCAGTGCATGATAGCCACGTGATCAGTGCATGATCAGTTACGTGAGCAGTGTCCGATCAGCCACGTGATCAGTGCATGAGTGCCACGTGATCAGTGCATGATATGTCACGTGACAGGTGTGTGATCAGCCACGTGAACAGTGCATGTTCAGCCACGTGATCAGTGCATGATCAGTTACGTGAGCAGAGTATGATCAGCCACGTGATCAGTGCATGAGTGCCACGTGATCTGTGCATGATATGTCACGTGACAGGTGTGTGATCAGCCACGTGAACAGTGCATGTTCAGCCACGTGATCAGTGCATGATAGCCACGTGATCAGTGCATGATCAGTTACGTGAGCAGTGTATGATCAGCCACGTGATCAGTGCATGGTCAGACACGTGAACAGTGTATGATCAGCCACGTGAACAGTGCATGCTCAGTCACGTGATCTGGGCCTGCTGAGCTGCGTGATTACTGTCTACTCATCTGCTTGACAATTGCCAGCTGAGCTGCACGATTCCTGCCTGTCATCTGCTTGACAATTGCCAGTTGTGCTGCGTAATTCCTGCCTGCTCAGCTGCTTGATTATTGCCAGCTGAGCAGCATGATTCCTCACACCTGTGTTCCATGATTATTGCCTGCTGACTGTTTGATTCGTGCCTACTCAGCTCTTTGTTTATTGCCTCCAGAGGCACATGATCAGTGTATGATAGCAAACATGATCAGCGCATGATCAGTCACATGATCAGCGCCATTAAGTCACGTGATCACTACATGATAGTCATGTGATCAGTCCATGCTCAGTCACGGTATCAGTGCATGATCAGCCACGTGATCAGTGCATGATCTGTCACAAGATTAGTGTATGATCATCCACGTGATCAGTGCACGGGTAGTCATGTGGTCAGTGCATGATATAGACGTGAACAGTGCTTGATCAGTCTCGTGATCAGTGCATGATAGCCACGTGATCAGTGCATGATCAGACACGAGATCAGTGCATGATCAGTCATGTGATACGTGTGTGATCAGCCACGTGATCAGTGCATGACCAGGCACGTGATCAGTGTATGTCCAGCCAAGTGATCAGTGCATGATAGCCACGTGATCAGTGCATGATCAGTCACCTGATGGGTGTATGATCATTCACGTGACCTGTACATGGTAGCTACATGATCATTGCATGATCAGCCACGTGAGTAGTTCATGATAGCCACGTGATCACTGCATGATCAGTCATGTGATCAGTGCATGATCAGTCATGTGACAAGTACATGGTAGCTGCGTGACCATGGCATGATCAGCCACGTGAGCAGTGCATGATAGCCACGTGATCAGTGCATGATCAGACACGAGATCAGTGCATGATCAGTCACGTGATCAGTGCATGACCAGGCACGTGATCAGTGTATGTCCAGCCAAGTGATCAGTGCATGATAGCCACGTGATCAGTGCATGATCAGTCACGTGATCAGTGATGATCAGTCACGTGACCAGTACATGGTAGCTACGTGATCATTGCCTGATCAGCCACATGATCAGTGCATGATAGCCACGTGATCAGTGCATGATAGCCACGTGATCAGTGCATGATCAGTCATGTGATACGTGTGTGATCAGCCACATGATCAGTGCATGATATCCACGTGATCAGTGCATGACAGCCACGTGATCAGTGCATGAGAGCCACGGGATCAGTGCATGATCAGTCACGTGATACATGTGTGATCAGCCACGTGATCAGTGCAGGATCAATTACGTGGTCAGTGCATGATCAGTCACGTGACCAGTACATGGTTGCTACGTGATCGTTGCATGATCAGCCACGTGAGCAGAGCATGATAGCCACGTGGTCAGTGCATGATCAGTCACGTGATCAGTACATGATCAGTCACGTGAACAGTGCATGATCATTTACGTGATCTTTGCATGATCAGTCACGTTACCAGTATATGGTTGCTACGTGATCATTCCATGACGAGCCACGTGAGCAGTGCATGATAGCCACGTGATGTGTGCATGAGTTACGTGAGCAGAGTATGATCAGCCACGTGATCAGTGCATGAGTGCCACGTGATCAGTGCATGATATGTCACGTGACAGGTGTGTGATCAGCCACGTGAACAGTGTATGTTCAGCCACGTGATCAGTGCATGATAGCCACGTGATCAGTGCATGGTCAGACACGTGAACAGTGTATGATCAGCCACGTGATCAGTGCATGATATCCAAGTGATCAGTGCATGATCATCACGTGATCAGTGTATGATCAGCCACGTGAACAGTGCATGCTCAGTCACGTGATCTGGGCCTGCTGAGCTGCGTGATTACTGTCTGCTCATCTGCTTGACAATTGCCAGCTGAGCTGCACGATTCCTGCCTGTCATCTGCTTGACAATTGCCAGCTGTGCTGCGTAATTCCTGCCTGCTCAGCTGCTTGATTATTGCCAGCTGAGCAGCATGATTCCTCACACCTGAGTTCCATGATTATTGCCTGCTGACTGTTTGATTCGTGCCTACTCAGCTCTTTGTTTATTGCCTCCAGAGGCACATGATCAGTGTATGATAGCAAACATGATCAGCGCATGATCAGTCACATGATCAGCGCCATTAAGTCACGTGATCACTACATGATAGTCATGTGATCAGTCCATGCTCAGTCACGGTATCAGTGCATGATCAGCCACGTGATCAGTGCATGATCTGTCACAAGATTAGTGTATGATCATCCACGTGATCAGTGCACGGGCAGTCATGTGATCAGTGCATGATATAGACGTGAACAGTGCATGATCAGTCTCGTGATCAGTGCATGATAGCCACGTGATCAGTGCATGATCAGTCACCTGATGGGTGTATGATCATTCACGTGACCTGTACATGGTAGCTACATGATCATTGCATGATCAGCCACGTGAGTAGTTCATGATAGCCACGTGATCACTGCATGATCAGTCACGTGATCAGTGCATGATCAGTCATGTGACCAGTACATGGTAGCTGCGTGATCATGGCATGATCAGCCACGTGAGCAGTGCATGATAGCCACGTGATCAGTGCATGATCAGACACGAGTTCAGTGCATGATCAGTCACGTGATCAGTGCATGATCAGCCACGTGATCAGTGCATGACCAGGCACGTGATCAGTGTATGTCCAGCCAAGTGATCAGTGCATGATAGCCACGTGATCAGTGCATGATCAGTCACGTGATCAGTGCATGATCAGTTATGTGATCAGTGTATGATCAGCCACGTGATCAGTGCATGATCAATTACGTGATCAGTGCATGATCACTCGCGTGACCAGTACATGGTAGCTACGTGATCATTGCCTGATCAGCCACATGATCAGTGCATGATAGCCAGGTGATCAGTGCATGATAGCCACGTGATCAGTGCATGATCAGTCATGTGATACGTGTGTGATCAACCACGTGATCAATGCATGATATCCACGTGATCAGTGCATGACAGCCACGTGATCAGCGCATGAGAGCCACGGGATCAGTGCATGATCAGTCACGTGATACATGTGTGATCAGCCACGTGATCAGTGCATGATGAGCCACGTGATCAGTGCAGGATCAATTACGTGATCAGTGCATGATCAGTCACGTCACCAGTACATGGTTGCTACGTGATCGTTGCATGTTCAGCCACGTGAGCAGAGCATGATAGCCACATGGTCAGTGCATGATCACTCACGTGATCAGTGCATGATCATTTACGTGATCTTTGCATGATCAGTCACGTTACCAGTATATGGTTGCTACGTGATCATTCCATGACGAGCCACGTGAGCAGTGCATGATAGCCACGTAATGTATGCATGAGTTACGTGAGCAGAGTATGATCAGCCACGTGATCAGTGCATGAGTGCGACGTGATCAGTGCATGATATGTCACGTGACAGGTGTGTGATCAGCCACGTGAACAGTGCATGTTCAGCCACGTGATCAGTGCATGATAGCCACGTGATCAGTGCATGATCAGTTACGTGAGCAGTGTATGATCAGCCACGTGATCAGTGCATGGTCAGACACGTGAACAGTGTATGATCAGCCACATGATCAATGCATGATAGCAACGTGATCAGTGCATGATAGCCACGTGATCAGTGCATGATCAGTCATGTGATACGCGTGTGATCAGCCACGTGATCAGTGCATGATCTGTCACAAGATTAGTGTATGATCATCCACGTGATCAGTGCACGGGCAGTCATGTGATCAGTGCATGATATAGACGTGAACAGTGCATGATCAGTCTCGTGATCAGTGCATGATAGCCACGTGATCAGTGCATGATCAGTCACCTGATGGGTGTATGATCATTCACGTGACCTGTAGATGGTAGCTACATGATCATTGCATGATCAGCCACGTGAGTAGTTCATGATAGACACGTGATCACTGCATGATCAGTCACGTGATCAGTGCATGATCAGTCATGTGACCAGTACATGGTAGGTGCATGATCATGGCATGATCAGCCACGTGAGCAGTGCATGATAGCCACGTGATCAGTGCATGATCAGACGTGATCAGTGCATGATCAGCCACGTGATCAGTGCATGATCAGCCACGTGATCAGTGCATGACCAGGCACGTGATCAGTGTATGATCAGCCAAGTGATCAGTGCATGATAGCCACGTGATCAGTGCATGATCAGTCACGTGATCAGTGCATGATCAGTTATGTGATCAGTGTATGATCAGCCACGTGATCAGTGCATGATCAGCCACATGATCAGTGCATGATCAATTACGTGATCAGTGCATGATCAGTCACGTGACCAGTACATGGTAGCTACGTGATCATTGCATGATCAGCCACGTGATCAGTGCATGATAGCCACGTGATCAGTGCATGATAGCCACGTGATCAGTGCATGATCAGTCATGTGATACGTGTGTGATCAGCCACGTGATCAGTGCATGATATCCACGTGATCAGTGCATGACAGCCACGTGATCAGTGCATGAGAGCCACGTGATCAGTGCATGATCAGTCACGTGATCATGTGTGATCAGCCACGTGATCAGTGCATGATCAGCCACGTGATCAGTGCATGATCAGTTACGTGATCAGTGCATGATCAGTCACGTGATCAGTGCATGATCAGTCACGTGATCAGTGCATGATCATTTACGTGATCAGTGCATGATCAGTCACGTGACCAGTATATGGTTGCTACGTGATCAGTGCATGATCAGCCACGTGATCAGTGCATGATAGCCACGTGATCAGTGCATGAGTTACGTGAGCAGTGTATGATCAGCCACGTGATCAGTGCATGATGCCACGTGATCAGTGCATGATATGTCACGTGACAGTGTGTGATCAGCCACGTGATCAGTGCATGATCAGCCACGTGATCAGTGCATGATAGCCACGTGATCAGTGCATGATCAGTTACGTGAGCAGTGTATGATCAGCCACGTGATCAGTGCATGAGTGCCACGTGATCAGTGCATGATATGTCACGTGACAGGTGTGTGATCAGCCACGTGATCAGTGCATGATCAGCCACGTGATCAGTGCATGATCAGCCACGTGATCAGTGCATGATCAGCCACGTGATCAGTGCATGATGCCACGTGATCAGTGCATGATATGTCACGTGACAGTGTGTGATCAGCCACGTGAACAGTGCATGATCAGCCACGTGATCAGTGCATGATAGCCACGTGATCAGTGCATGATCAGTTACGTGATCAGTGTATGATCAGCCACGTGAACAGTGCATGCTCAGTCACGTGATCTGGGCCTGCTGAGCTGCGTGATTACTGTCTGCTCATCTGCTTGACAATTGCCAGCTGAGCTGCACGATTCCTGCCTGTCATCTGCTTGACAATTGCCAGCTGTGCTGCGTAATTCCTGCCTGCTCAGCTGCTTGATTATTGCCAGCTGAGCAGCATGATTCCTCACACTTGAGTTCCATGATTATTGCCTGCTGACTGTTTGATTCGTGCCTACTCAGCTCTTTGTTTATTGCCTCCAGAGGCACATGATCAGTGTATGATAGCAAACATGATCAGCGCATGATCAGTCACATGATCAGCGCCATTAAGTCACGTGATCACTACATGATAGTCTTGTGATCAGTCCATGCTCAGTCACGGTATCAGTGCATGATCAGCCACGTGATCAGTGCATGATCTGTCACAAGATTAGTGTATGATCATCCACGTGATCAGTGCACGGGTAGTCATGTGATCAGTGCATGATATAGACGTGAACAGTGCATGATCAGTCTCGTGATCAGTGCATGATAGCCACGTGATCAGTGCATGATCAGTCACCTGATGGGTGTATGATCATTCACGTGACCTGTACATGGTAGCTACATGATCATTGCATGATCAGCCACGTGAGTAGTTCATGATAGCCACGTGATCACTGCATGATCAGTCACGTGATCAGTGCATGATCAGTCATGTGACCAGTACATGGTAGCTGCGTGATCATGGCATGATCAGCCACGTGAGCAGTGCATGATAGCCACGTGATCAGTGCATGATCAGACACGAGATCAGGGCATGATCAGTCACGTGATCAGTGCATGATCAGCCACGTGATCAGTGCATGACCAGGCACGTGATCAGTGTATGTCAGCCAAGTGATCAGTGCATGATAGCCACGTGATCAGTGCATGATCAGTCACGTGATCAGTGCATGATCAGTTATGTGATCAGTGTATGATCAGCCACGTGATCAGTGCATGATCAATTACGTGATCAGTGCATGATCAGTCACGTGACCAGTACATGGTAGCTACGTGATCATTGCCTGATCAGCCACATGATCAGTGCATGATAGCCACGTGATCAGTGCATGATAGCCACGTGATCAGTGCATGATCAGTCATGTGATACGTGTGTGATCAGCCACGTGATCAGTGCATGATATCCACGTGATCAGTGCATGACAGCCACGTGATCAGTGCATGAGAGCCACGTGATCAGTGCATGATCAGTCACGTGATACATGTGTGATCAGCCACGTGATCAGTGCATGATGAGCCACGTGATCAGTGCAGGATCAATTACGTGATCAGTGCATGATCAGTCACGTGACCAGTACATGGTTGCTACGTGATCGTTGCATGATCAGCCACGTGATCAGTGCATGATAGCCACGTGATCAGTGCATGATCAGTCACGTGATCAGTGCATGATCAGTCACGTGAACAGTGCATGATCATTTACGTGATCAGTGCATGATCAGTCACGTGACCAGTATATGGTTGCTACGTGATCATTCCATGACGAGCCACGTAAGCAGTGCATGATAGCCACGTGATGTGTGCATGAGTTACGTGTGCAGAGTATGATCAGCCACGTGATCAGTGCATGAGTGCCACGTGATCAGTGCATGATATGTCACGTGACAGTGTGTGATCAGCCACGTGAACAGTGCATGATCAGCCACGTGATCAGTGCATGATAGCCACGTGATCAGTGCATGATCAGTTACGTGAGCAGTGTATGATCAGCCACGTGATCAGTGCATGAGTGCCACGTGATCAGTGCATGATAGTCACGTGACAGTGTGTGATCAGCCACGTGATCAGTGCATGATCAGCCACGTGATCAGTGCATGATCAGTCACGTGATCAGTGTATGATCAGCCACGTGATCAGTGCATGATGCCACGTGATCAGTGCATGATAGTCACGTGACAGGTGTGTGATCAGCCACGTGAACAGTGCATGATCAGCCACGTGATCAGTGCATGATAGCCACGTGATCAGTGCATGATCAGTTACGTGATCAGTGTATGATCAGCCACGTGAACAGTGCATGCTCAGTCACGTGATCTGGGCCTGCTGAGCTGCGTGATTACTGTCTGCTCATCTGCTTGACAATTGCCAGCTGAGCTGCACGATTCCTGCCTGTCATCTGCTTGACAATTGCCAGCTGTGCTGCGTAATTCCTGCCTGCTCAGCTGCTTGATTATTGCCAGCTGAGCAGCATGATTCCTCACACTTGAGTTCCATGATTATTGCCTGCTGACTGTTTGATTCGTGCCTACTCAGCTCTTTGTTTATTGCCTCCAGAGGCACATGATCAGTGTATGATAGCAAACATGATCAGCGCATGATCAGTCACATGATCAGCGCCATTAAGTCACGTGATCACTACATGATAGTCTTGTGATCAGTCCATGCTCAGTCACGGTATCAGTGCATGATCAGCCACGTGATCAGTGCATGATCTGTCACAAGATTAGTGTATGATCATCCACGTGATCAGTGCACGGGTAGTCATGTGATCAGTGCATGATATAGACGTGAACAGTTCATGATCAGTCTCGTGATCAGTGCATGATAGCCACGTGATCAGTGCATGATCAGTCACCTGATGGGTGTATGATCATTCACGTGACCTGTACATGGTAGCTACATGATCATTGCATGATCAGCCACGTGAGTAGTTCATGATAGCCACGTGATCACTGCATGATCAGTCACGTGATCAGTGCATGATCAGTCATGTGACCAGTACATGGTAGCTGCGTGATCATGGCATGATCAGCCACGTGAACAGTGCATGATAGCCACGTGATCAGTGCATGATCAGACACGAGATCAGTGCATGATCAGTCACGTGATCAGTGCATGATCAGCCACGTGATCAGTGCATGACCAGGCACGTGATCAGTGTATGTCAGCCAAGTGATCAGTGCATGATAGCCACGTGATCAGTGCATGATCAGTCACGTGATCAGTGCATGATCAGTTATGTGATCAGTGCATGATCAGCCACGTGATCAGTGCATGATCAATTACGTGATCAGTGCATGATCGTCACGTGACCAGTACATGGTAGCTACGTGATCATTGCCTGATCTGCCACATGATCAGTGCATGATAGCCACGTGATCAGTGCATGATAGCCACGTGATCAGTGCATGATCAGTCATGTGATACGTGTGTGATCAGCCACGTGATCAGTGCATGATATCCACGTGATCAGTGCATGACAGCCACGTGATCAGTGCATGAGAGCCACGTGATCAGTGCATGATCAGTCACGTGATACATGTGTGATCAGCCACGTGATCAGTGCATGATGAGCCACGTGATCAGTGCATGATCAATTACGTGATCAGTGCATGATCAGTCACGTGACCAGTACTTTGTTGCTACGTGATCGTTGCATGTTCAGCCACGTGAGCAGAGCATGATAGCCACGTGATCAGTGCATGATCAGTCACGTGATCAGTACATGATCAGTCACGTGAACAGTGCATGATCATTTACGTGATCTTGGCATGATCAGTCACGTGACCAGTATATGGTTGCTACGTGATCATTCCATGACGAGCCACGTGAGCAGTGCATGATAGCCACGTAATGTGTGCATGAGTTACATGAGCAGAGTATGATCAGCCACGTGATCAGTGCATGAGTGCCACGTGATCAGTGCATGATATGTCACGTGACAGGTGTGTGATCAGCCACGTGAACAGTGCATGTTCAGCCACGTGATCAGTGCATGATAGCCACGTGATCAGTGCATGATCAGTTACGTGAGCAGTGTATGATCAGCCACGTGATCAGTGCATGGTCAGACACGTGATCAGTGTATGATCAGCCACGTGATCAGTGCATGATAGCAACGTGATCAGTGCATGATAGCCACGTGATCAGTGCATGATCAGCCACGTGATCAGTGCATGATCAGCCACGTGATCAGTGCATGATCTGTCACAAGATTAGTGTATGATCATCCACGTGATCAGTGCATGGGCAGTCATGTGATCAGTGCATGATATAGACGTGAACAGTGCATGATCAGTCTCGTGATCAGTGCATGATAGCCACGTGATCAGTGCATTATCAGTCACCTGATGGGTGTATGATCATTCACGTGACCTGTACATGGTAGCTACATGTTCATTGCATGATCAGCCACGTGAGTAGTTCATGATAGCCACGTGATCAGTGCATGATCAGTCACGTGATCAGTGCATGATCAGTCATGTGACCAGTATATGGTAGGTGCGTGATCATGGCATGATCAGCCACGTGAGCAGTGCATGATAGCCACGTGATCAGTGCATGATTAGACACGAGATCAGTGCATGATCAGTCACGTGATCAGTGCATGATCAGCCACGTGATCAGTGCATGACCAGGCACGTGATCAGTGTATGTCCAGCCAAGTGATCAGTGCATGATAGCCACGTGATCAGTGCATGATCAGTCACGTGATCAGTGCATGATCAGTTATGTGATCAGTGTATGATCAGCCACGTGATCAGTGCATGATCAGCCACATGATCAGTGCATGATCAATTACGTGATCAGTGCATGATCAGTCACGTGACCAGTACATGGTAGCTACGTGATCATTGCCTGATCAGCCACGTGATCAGTGCATGATAGCCACGTGATCAGTGCATGATAGCCACGTGATCAGTGCATGATCAGTCATGTGATACGTGTGTGATCAGCCACGTGATCAGTGCATGATATCCACGTGATCAGTGCATGACAGCCACGTGATCAGTGCATGAGAGCCACGTGATCAGTGCATGATCAGTCACGTGATACATGTGTGATCAGCCACGTGATCAGTGCATGATCAGCCACGTGATCAGTGCATGATCAGTTACGTGATCAGTGCATGATCAGTCACGTGATCAGTGCATGATCAGTTACGTGATCAGTGCATGATCAGCCACGTGATCAGTGCATGATCAGTCACGTGACCAGTATATGGTTGCTACGTGATCAGTGCATGATCAGCCACGTGAGCAGTGCATGATAGCCACGTGATCAGTGCATGAGTCACGTGTGCAGTGTATGATCAGCCACGTGATCAGTGCATGATGCCACGTGATCAGTGCATGATAGTCACGTGACAGTGTGTGATCAGCCACGTGATCAGTGCATGATCAGCCACGTGATCAGTGCATGATAGCCACGTGATCAGTGCATGATCAGTCACGTGAGCAGTGTATGATCAGCCACGTGATCAGTGCATGAGTGCCACGTGATCAGTGCATGATAGTCACGTGATCAGTGTGTGATCAGCCACGTGATCAGTGCATGATCAGCCACGTGATCAGTGCATGATAGCCACGTGATCAGTGCATGATCAGTTACGTGATCAGTGCATGATCAGCCACGTGATCAGTGCATGATCAGACACGTGATCAGTGTATGATCAGCCACGTGAACAGTGCATGCTCAGTCACGTGATCTGGGCCTGCTGAGCTGCGTGATTACTGTCTGCTCATCTGCTTGACAATTGCCAGCTGAGCTGCACGATTCCTGCCTGTCATCTGCTTGACAATTGCCAGCTGTGCTGCGTAATTCCTGCCTGCTCAGCTGCTTGATTATTGCCAGCTGAGCAGCATGATTCCTCACACCTGAGTTCCATGATTATTGCCTGCTGACTGTTTGATTCGTGCCTACTCAGCTCTTTGTTTATTGCCTCCAGAGGCACATGATCAGTGTATGATAGCAAACATGATCAGCGCATGATCAGTCACATGATCAGCGCCATTAAGTCACGTGATCACTACATGATAGTCTTGTGATCAGTCCATGCTCAGTCACGGTATCAGTGCATGATCAGCCACGTGATCAGTGCATGATCTGTCACAAGATTAGTGTATGATCATCCACGTGATCAGTGCACGGGTAGTCATGGGATCAGTGCATGATATAGATGTGAACAGTGCTTGATCAGTCTCGTGATCAGTGCATGATAGCCACGTGATCAGTGCATGATCAGTCACCTGATGGGTGTATGATCTTTCACGTGACCTGTACATGGTAGCTACATGATCATTGCATGATCAGCCACGTGAGTAGTTCATGATAGCCACGTGATCACTGCATGATCAGTCACGTGATCAGTGCATGATCAGTCATGTGACCAGTACATGGTAGCTGCGTGACCATGGCATGATCAGCCACGTGAGCAGTGCATGATAGCCACGTGATCAGTGCATGATCAGACACGAGATCAGTGCATGATCAGTCACGTGATCAGTGCATGATCAGCCACGTGATCAGTGAATGACCAGGCACGTGATCAGTGTATGTCAGCCAAGTGATCAGTGCATGATAGCCACGTGATCAGTGCATGATCAGTCACGTGATCAGTGCATGATCAGTTATGTGATCAGTGTATGATCAGCCACGTGATCAGTGCATGATCAGCCACATGATCAGTGCATGATCAATTACGTGATCAGTGCATGATCAGTCACGTGACCAGTACATGGTAGCTACGTGATCATTGCATGATCAGCCACGTGATCAGTGCATGATAGCCACGTGATCAGTGCATGATAGCCACGTGATCAGTGCATGATCAGTCACGTGATACGTGTGTGATCAGGCACGTGATCAGTGCATGATCAGTCACGTGATCAGTGCATGATCAGGCACGTGATCAGTGCATGATCAGTCACGTGATACGTGTGTGATCAGGCACGTGATCAGTGCATGATATCCACGTGATCAGTGCATGACAGCCACGTGATCAGTGCATGAGAGCCACGTGATCAGTGCATGATCAGTCACGTGATCATGTGTGATCAGCCACGTGATCAGTGCATGATCAATTACGTGATCAGTGCATGATCAGTCACGTGACCAGTACATGGTTGCTACGTGATCGTTGCATGATCAGCCACGTGAGCAGAGCATTATAGCCACGTGATCAGTGCATGATCAGTCACGTGATCAGTACATGATCAGTCACGTGAACAGTGCATGATCATTTACGTGATCTTTGCATGATCAGTCACGTGACCAGTATATGGTTGCTACGTGATCATTCCATGACGAGCCACGTGAGCAGTGCATGATAGCCACGTGATGTGTGCATGAGTTACGTGAGCAGAGTATGATCAGCCACGTGATCAGTGCATGAGTGCCACGTGATCAGTGCATGATATGTCATGTAACAGGTGTGTGATCAGCCACGTGAACAGTGCATGTTCAGCCACGTGATCAGTGCATGATAGCCACGTGATCAGTGCATGATCAGTTACGTGAGCAGTGTATGATCAGCCACGTGATCAGTGCATGATCAGACACGTGATCAGTGTATGATCAGCCACGTGAACAGTGCATGCTCAGTCACGTGATCTGGGCCTGCTGAGCTGCGTGATTACTGTCTGCTCATCTGCTTGACAATTGCCAGCTGAGCTGCACGATTCCTGCCTGTCATCTGCTTGACAATTGCCAGCTGTGCTGCGTAATTCCTGCCTGCTCAGCTGCTTGATTATTGCCAGCTGAGCAGCATGATTCTTCACAGCTGAGTTCCATGATTACTGCCTGCTGACTGTTTGATTCGTGCCTACTCAGCTCTTTCTTTATTGCCTCCAGAGGCACATGATCAGTGTATGATAGCAAACATGATCAGCGCATGATCAGTCACATGATCAGCGCCATTAAGTCACGTGATCACTACATGATAGTCATGTGATCAGTCCATGCTCAGTCACGGTATCAGTGCATGATCAGCCACGTGATCAGTGCATGATATGTCACAAGATTAGTGTATGATCATCCACGTGATCAGTGCATGGGTAGTCATGTGATCAGTGCATGATATAGACGTGAACAGTGCTTGATCAGTCTCGTGATCAGTGCATGATAGCCACGTGATCAGTGCATGATCAGTCACCTGATGGGTGTATGATCATTCACGTGACCTGTACATGGTAGCTACATGATCATTGCATGATCAGCCACGTGAGTAGTTCATGATAGCCACGTGATCACTGCATGATCAGTCACGTGATCAGTGCATGATCAGTCATGTGACCAGTACATGGTAGCTGCGTGATCATGGCATGATCAGCCACGTGAGCAGTGCATGATAGCCACGTGATCAGTGCATTATCAGACACGAGATCAGTGCATGATCAGTCACGTGATCAGTGCATGATCAGCCACGTGATCAGTGCATGACCAGGCACGTGATCAGTGTATGTCCAGCCAAGTGATCAGTGCATGATAGCCACGTGATCAGTGCATGATCAGTCACGTGATCAGTGCATGATCAGTTACGTGATCAGTGTATGATCAGCCACGTGATCAGTGCATGATCAGCCACATGATCAGTGCATGATCAATTACGTGATCAGTGCATGATCAGTCACGTGACCAGTACATGGTAGCTACGTGATCATTGCCTGATCAGCCACGTGATCAGTGCATGATAGCCACGTGATCAGTGCATGATAGCCACGTGATCAGTGCATGATCAGTCATGTGATACGTGTGTGATCAGCCACGTGATCAGTGCATGATATCCACGTGATCAGTGCATGACAGCCACGTGATCAGTGCATGAGAGCCACGTGATCAGTGCATGATCAGTCAAGTGATACATGTGTGATCAGCCACGTGATCAGTGCATGATGAGCCACGTGATCAGTGCATGATCAATTACGTGATCAGTGCATGATCAGTCACGTGACCAGTACATGGTTGCTACGTGATCGTTGCATGATCAGCCACGTGAGCAGTGCATGATAGCCACGTGATCAGTGCATGATCAGTCACGTGATCAGTGCATGATCAGTCACGTGAACAGTGCATGATCATTTACGTGATCTTTGCATGATCAGTCACGTGACCAGTATATGGTTGCTACGTGATCATTCCATGACGAGCCACGTGAGCAGTGCATGATAGCCACGTGATCAGTGCATGAGTTACGTGAGCAGTGTATGATCAGCCACGTGATCAGTGCATGAGTGCCACGTGATCAGTGCATGATATGTCACGTGACAGGTGTGTGATCAGTCACGTGATCAGTGCATGATCAGCCACGTGATCAGTGCATGATAGCCACGTGATCAGTGCATGATCAGTTACGTGAGCAGTGCATGATCAGCCACGTGATCAGTGCATGATCAGACACGTGATCAGTGTATGATCAGCCACGTGATCAGTGCATGATAGCCACGTGATCAGTGCATGATAGCCACGTGATCAGTGCATGATCAGTCACGTGATACAGTGTGTGATCAGCCACGTGATCAGTGCATGATCATCACGTGATCAGTGCATGATCATCCACGTGATCAGTGCATGATCAGTCATGTGATCAGTGCATGATATAGACGTGAACAGTGCATGATCAGCCACGTGATCAGTGCATGATATCCACGTGATCAGTGCATGATCATCACGTGATCAGTGTATGATCAGCCACGTGAACAGTGCATGCTCAGTCACGTGATCTTGGCCTGCTGAGCTGCGTGATTACTGTCTGCTCATCTGCTTGACAATTGCCAGCTGAGCTGCACGATTCCTGCCTGTCATCTGCTTGACAATTGCCAGCTGTGCTGCGTAATTCCTGCCTGCTCAGCTGCTTGATTATTGCCAGCTGAGCAGCATGATTCCTCACACCTGAGTTCCATGATTATTGCCTGCTGACTGTTTGATTCGTGCCTACTCAGCTCTTTGTTTATTGCCTCCAGAGGCACATGATCAGTGTATGATAGCAAACATGATCAGCGCATGATCAGTCACATGATCAGCGCCATTAAGTCACGTGATCACTACATGATAGTCATGTGATCAGTCCATGCTCAGTCACGGTATCAGTGCATGATCAGCCACGTGATCAGTGCATGATCTGTCACAAGATTAGTGTATGATCATCCACGTGATCAGTGCATGGGCAGTCATGTGATCAGTGCATGATATAGACGTGAACAGTGCATGATCAGTCTCGTGATCAGTGCATGATAGCCACGTGATCAGTGCATGATCAGTCACCTGATGGGTGTATGATCATTCACGTGACCTGTACATGGTAGCTACATGATCATTGCATGATCAGCCACGTGAGCAGTGCATGATAGCCACGTGATCAGTGCATGATCAGTCACGTGATCAGTGCATGATCAGTCACGTGATCAGTGCATGATCAGCCACGTGATCAGTGCATGATCAGCCACGTGATCAGTGCATGATCAGCCACGTGATCAGTGCATGATAGCCACGTGATCAGTGCATGATCAGTCACGTGATCAGTGCATGATCAGTTACGTGATCAGTGCATGATCAGCCACGTGATCAGTGCATGATAGCCACGTGATCAGTGCATGATCAGCCACGTGATCAGTGCATGATCAGTCACGTGATCAGTGCATGATCAGCCACGTGATCAGTGCATGATCAGGCACGTGATCAGTGCATGTCCAGCCACGTGATCAGTGCATGATAGCCACGTGATCAGTGCATGATCAGTCACGTGATCAGTGCATGATCAGTTACGTGATCAGTGTATGATCAGCCACGTGATCAGTGCATGATCAGCCACGTGATCAGTGCATGATCAATTACGTGATCAGTGCATGATCAGTCACGTGACCAGTACATGGTAGCTACGTGATCATTGCATGATCAGCCACGTGATCAGTGCATGATAGCCACGTGATCAGTGCATGATAGCCACGTGATCAGTGCATGATCAGTCATGTGATACGTGTGTGATCAGCCACGTGATCAGTGCATGATATCCACGTGATCAGTGCATGACAGCCACGTGATCAGTGCATGAGAGCCACGTGATCAGTGCATGATCAGTCACGTGATACATGTGTGATCAGCCACGTGATCAGTGCATGATGAGCCACGTGATCAGTGCATGATCAATTACGTGATCAGTGCATGATCAGTCACGTGACCAGTACATGGTTGCTACGTGATCGTTGCATGATCAGCCACGTGAGCAGTGCATGATAGCCACGTGATCAGTGCATGATCAGTCACGTGATCAGTGCATGATCAGTCACGTGATCAGTGCATGATCATTTACGTGATCAGTGCATGATCAGTCACGTGACCAGTATATGGTTGCTACGTGATCATTCCATGACAGCCACGTGAGCAGTGCATGATAGCCACGTGATCAGTGCATGAGTTACGTGAGCAGTGTATGATCAGCCACGTGATCAGTGCATGAGTGCCACGTGATCAGTGCATGATAGTCACGTGACAGGTGTGTGATCAGTCACGTGATCAGTGCATGATCAGCCACGTGATCAGTGCATGATAGCCACGTGATCAGTGCATGATCAGTTACGTGAGCAGTGCATGATCAGCCACGTGATCAGTGCATGATCAGACACGTGATCAGTGTATGATCAGCCACGTGATCAGTGCATGATAGCCACGTGATCAGTGCATGATAGCCACGTGATCAGTGCATGATCAGTCAGGTGATACGTGTGTGATCAGCCACGTGATCAGTGCATGATCATCACGTGATCAGTGCATGATCAGCCACGTGATCAGTGCATGATCAGTCACGTGATCAGTGCATGATATAGACGTGAACAGTGCATGATCAGCCACGTGATCAGTGCATGATATCCAAGTGATCAGTGCATGATCATCACGTGATCAGTGTATGATCAGCCACGTGAACAGTGCATGCTCAGTCACGTGATCTGGGCCTGCTGAGCTGCGTGATTACTGTCTGCTCATCTGCTTGACAATTGCCAGCTGAGCTGCACGATTCCTGCCTGTCATCTGCTTGACAATTGCCAGCTGTGCTGCGTAATTCCTGCCTGCTCAGCTGCTTGATTATTGCCAGCTGAGCAGCATGATTCCTCACAGCTGAGTTCCATGATTATTGCCTGCTGACTGTTTGATTCGTGCCTACTCAGCTCTTTGTTTATTGCCTCCAGAGGCACATGATCAGTGTATGATAGCAAACATGATCAGCGCATGATCAGTCACATGATCAGCGCCATTAAGTCACGTGATCACTACATGATAGTCATGTGATCAGTCCATGCTCAGTCACGGTATCAGTGCATGATCAGCCACGTGATCAGTGCATGATCTGTCACAAGATTAGTGTATGATCATCCACGTGATCAGTGCATGGGCAGTCATGTGATCAGTGCATGATATAGACGTGATCAGTGCATGATCAGTCTCGTGATCAGTGCATGATAGCCACGTGATCAGTGCATGATCAGTCACCTGATGGGTGTATGATCATTCACGTGACCTGTACATGGTAGCTACATGATCATTGCATGATCAGCCACGTGATCAGTGCATGATAGCCACGTGATCAGTGCATGATCAGGCACGTGATCAGTGCATGATCAGTCACGTGATCAGTGCATGATCAGCCACGTGATCAGTGCATGATCAGCCACGTGATCAGTGCATGATCAGCCACGTGATCAGTGCATGATAGCCACGTGATCAGTGCATGATCAGTCACGTGATCAGTGCATGATCAGTTACGTGATCAGTGCATGATCAGCCACGTGATCAGTGCATGATCAGCCACGTGATCAGTGCATGATCAATTACGTGATCAGTGCATGATCAGTCACGTGACCAGTACATGGTAGCTACGTGATCATTGCATGATCAGCCACGTGATCAGTGCATGATAGCCACGTGATCAGTGCATGATCAGCCACGTGATCAGTGCATGATCAGTCACGTGATACAGTGTGATCAGCCACGTGATCAGTGCATGATCATCCACGTGATCAGTGCATGACAGCCACGTGATCAGTGCATGAGAGCCACGTGATCAGTGCATGATCAGTCACGTGATCATGTGTGATCAGCCACGTGATCAGTGCATGATCAGCCACGTGATCAGTGCATGAGTGCCACGTGATCAGTGCATGATATGTCACGTGACAGGTGTGTGATCAGCCACGTGAACAGTGCATGTTCAGCCACGTGATCAGTGCATGATAGCCACGTGATCAGTGCATGATCAGTTACGTGAGCAGTGTATGATCAGCCACGTGATCAGTGCATGGTCAGACACGTGAACAGTGTATGATCAGCCACGTGATCAGTGCATGATATCCAAGTGATCAGTGCATGATCATCACGTGATCAGTGTATGATCAGCCACGTGAACAGTGCATGCTCAGTCACGTGATCTGGGCCTGCTGAGCTGCGTGATTACTGTCTGCTCATCTGCTTGACAATTGCCAGCTGAGCTGCACGATTCCTGCCTGTCATCTGCTTGACAATTGCCAGCTGTGCTGCGTAATTCCTGCCTGCTCAGCTGCTTGATTATTGCCAGCTGAGCAGCATGATTCCTCACACCTGAGTTCCATGATTATTGCCTGCTGACTGTTTGATTCGTGCCTACTCAGCTCTTTGTTTATTGCCTCCAGAGGCACATGATCATTGTATGATAGCAAACATGATCAGCGCATGATCAGTCACATGATCAGCGCCATTAAGTCACGTGATCACTACATGATAGTCATGTGATCAGTCCATGCTCAGTCACGGTATCAGTGCATGATCAGCCACGTGATCAGTGCATGATCTGTCACAAGATTAGTGTATGATCATCCACGTGATCAGTGCACGGGTAGTCATGTGATCAGTGCATGATATAGACGTGATCAGTGCTTGATCAGTCTCGTGATCAGTGCATGATAGCCACGTGATCAGTGCATGATCAGTCACCTGATGGGTGTATGATCATTCACGTGACCTGTACATGGTAGCTACATGATCATTGCATGATCAGCCACGTGAGTAGTGCATGATAGCCACGTGATCAATGCATGATCAGTCACGTGATCAGTGCATGATCAGTCATGTGACCAGTACATGGTAGCTGCGTGATCATGGCATGATCAGCCACGTGAGAAGTGCATGATAGCCACGTGATCAGTGCATGATCAGACACGTGATCAGTGCATGATCAGTCACGTGATCAGTGCATGATCAGCCACGTGATCAGTGCATGATCAGGCACGTGATCAGTGTATGATCAGCCACGTGATCAGTGCATGATAGCCACGTGATCAGTGCATGATCAGTCACGTGATCAGTGCATGATCAGTTATGTGATCAGTGCATGATCAGCCACGTGATCAGTGCATGATCAGCCACGTGATCAGTGCATGATCAGTTACGTGATCAGTGCATGATCAGTCACGTGACCAGTACATGGTAGCTACGTGATCATTGCATGATCAGCCACGTGATCAGTGCATGATAGCCACGTGATCAGTGCATGATAGCCACGTGATCAGTGCATGATCAGTCATGTGATACGTGTGTGATCAGCCACGTGATCAGTGCATGATCAGTCACGTGATCAGTGCATGATCAGCCACGTGATCAGTGCATGATCAGTCACGTGATCAGTGCATGATATAGACGTGATCAGTGCATGATCAGTCACGTGATCAGTGCATGATAGCCACGTGATCAGTGCATGATCAGTCACGTGATCAGTGTATGATCATTCACGTGACCAGTACATGGTAGCTACGTGATCATTGCATGATCAGCCACGTGATAGTGCATGATAGCCACGTGATCAGTGCATGATCAGTCACGTGATCAGTGCATGATCAGTCACGTGATCAGTGCATGATCAGCCACGTGATCAGTGCATGATCAGCCACGTGATCAGTGCATGATCAATTACGTGATCAGTGCATGATCAGTCACGTGATCAGTGCATGGTAGCTACGTGATCAGTGCATGATCAGCCACGTGATCAGTGCATGACAGCCACGTGATCAGTGCATGATAGCCACGTGATCAGTGCATGATCAGTCACGTGATCATGTGTGATCAGCCACGTGATCAGTGCATGATCAGCCACGTGATCAGTGCATGATCAATTACGTGATCAGTGCATGATCAGTCACGTGACCAGTACATGGTTGCTACGTGATCGTTGCATGATCAGCCAGGTGAGCAGTGCATGATAGCCACGTGATCAGTGCATGATCAGTCACGTGATCAGTGCATGATCAGTCACGTGATCAGTGCATGATCATTTACGTGATCAGTGCATGATCAGTCACGTGACCAGTATATGGTTGCCACGTGATCAGTGCATGATCAGCCACGTGATCAGTGCATGATAGCCACGTGATCAGTGCATGAGTTACGTGAGCAGTGTATGATCAGCCACGTGATCAGTGCATGAGTGCCACGTGATCAGTGCATGATCAGTCACGTGATCAGTGTGTGATCAGCCACGTGATCAGTGCATGATCAGCCACGTGATCAGTGTATGATCAGCCACGTGAACAGTGCATGCTCAGTCACGTGATCAGGGCCTGCTGAGCTGCGTGATTACTGTCTGCTCATCTGCTTGACAATTGCCAGCTGAGCTGCACGATTCCTGCCTGTCATCTGCTTGACAATTGCCAGCTGTGCTGCGTAATTCCTGCCTGCTCAGCTGCTTGATTATTGCCAGCTGAGCAGCATGATTCCTCACACCTGAGTTCCATGATTATTGCCTGCTGACTGTTTGATTCGTGCCTACTCAGCTCTTTGTTTATTGCCTCCAGAGGCACATGATCAGTATATGATAGCAAACATGATCAGCGCATGATCAGTCACATGATCAGCGCCATTAAGTCACGTGATCACTACATGATAGTCATGTGATCAGTCCATGCTCAGTCACGGTATCAGTGCATGATCAGCCACGTGATCAGTGCATGATCTGTCACAAGATTAGTGTATGATCATCCACGTGATCAGTGCATGGGCAGTCATGTGATCAGTGCATGATATAGACGTGATCAGTGCATGATCAGTCTCGTGATCAGTGCATGATAGCCACGTGATCAGTGCATGATCAGTCACCTGATGGGTGTATGATCATTCACGTGACCTGTACATGGTAGCTACATGATCATTGCATGATCAGCCACGTGAGTAGTGCATGATAGCCACGTGATCAGTGCATGATCAGTCACGTGATCAGTGCATGATCAGTCATGTGACCAGTACATGGTAGCTGCGTGATCATGGCATGATCAGCCACGTGATCAGTGCATGATAGCCACGTGATCAGTGCATGATCAGACACGTGATCAGTGCATGATCAGTCACGTGATCAGTGCATGATCAGCCACGTGATCAGTGCATGATCAGCCACGTGATCAGTGTATGTCAGCCAAGTGATCAGTGCATGATAGCCACGTGATCAGTGCATGATCAGTCACGTGATCAGTGCATGATCAGTTATGTGATCAGTGCATGATCAGCCACGTGATCAGTGCATGATCAGCCACATGATCAGTGCATGATCAGTTACGTGATCAGTGCATGATCAGTCACGTGATCAGTACATGGTAGCTACGTGATCATTGCATGATCAGCCACATGATCAGTGCATGATAGCCACGTGATCAGTGCATGATAGCCACGTGATCAGTGCATGATCAGTCATGTGATCGTGTGTGATCAGCCACGTGATCAGTGCATGATCTGTCACGTGATTAGTGCATGATCATCCACGTGATCAGTGCATGGGCAGTCAGTGATCAGTGCATGATATAGACGTGATCAGTGCATGATCAGTCACGTGATCAGTGCATGATAGCCACGTGATCAGTGCATGATCAGTCACGTGATGGGTGCATGATCATTCACGTGACCAGTACATGGTAGCTACATGATCATTGCATGATCAGCCACGTGAGTAGTGCATGATAGCCACGTGATCAGTGCATGATCAGTCACGTGATCAGTGCATGATCAGTCACGTGATCAGTGCATGATCAGCCACGTGATCAGTGCATGATCAGCCACGTGATCAGTGCATGATCAGCCACGTGATCAGTGCATGATCAGTCACGTGATCAGTGCATGGTAGCTACGTGATCAGTGCATGATCAGCCACGTGATCAGTGCATGACAGCCACGTGATCAGTGCATGATAGCCACGTGATCAGTGCATGATCAGTCACGTGATACATGTGTGATCAGCCACGTGATCAGTGCATGATGAGCCACGTGATCAGTGCAGGATCAATTACGTGATCAGTGCATGATCAGTCACGTGACCAGTACATGGTTGCTACGTGATCGTTGCATGATCAGCCAGGTGAGCAGAGCATGATAGCCACGTGATCAGTGCATGATCAGTCACGTGATCAGTACATGATCAGTCACGTGAACAGTGCATGATCATTTACGTGATCTTTGCATGATCAGTCACGTGACCAGTATATGGTTGCCACGTGATCATTCCATGACGAGCCACGTGAGCAGTGCATGATAGCCACGTGATGTGTGCATGAGTTACGTGAGCAGAGTATGATCAGCCACGTGATCAGTGCATGAGTGCCACGTGATCAGTGCATGATATGTCACGTGACAGGTGTGTGATCAGCCACGTGAACAGTGCATGTTCAGCCACGTGATCAGTGCATGATAGCCACGTGATCAGTGCATGATCAGTTACGTGAGCAGTGTATGATCAGCCACGTGATCAGTGCATGGTCAGACACGTGAACAGTGTATGATCAGCCACGTGATCAGTGCATGATATCCAAGTGATCAGTGCATGATCATCACGTGATCAGTGTATGATCAGCCACGTGAACAGTGCATGCTCAGTCACGTGATCTGGGCCTGCTGAGCTGCGTGATTACTGTCTGCTCATCTGCTTGACAATTGCCAGCTGAGCTGCACGATTCCTGCCTGTCATCTGCTTGACAATTGCCAGCTGTGCTGCGTAATTCCTGCCTGCTCAGCTGCTTGATTATTGCCAGCTGAGCAGCATGATTCCTCACACCTGAGTTCCATGATTATTGCCTGCTGACTGTTTGATTCGTGCCTACTCAGCTCTTTGTTTATTGCCTCCAGAGGCACATGATCAGTATATGATAGCAAACATGATCAGCGCATGATCAGTCACATGATCAGCGCCATTAAGTCACGTGATCACTACATGATAGTCATGTGATAAGTCCATGCTCAGTCACGGTATCAGTGCATGATCAGCCACGTGATCAGTGCATGATCTGTCACAAGATTAGTGTATGATCATCCACGTGATCAGTGCATGGGCAGTCATGTGATCAGTGCATGATATAGACGTGATCAGTGCATGATCAGTCTCGTGATCAGTGCATGATAGCCACGTGATCAGTGCATGATCAGTCACCTGATGGGTGTATGATCATTCACGTGACCTGTACATGGTAGCTACATGATCATTGCATGATCAGCCACGTGAGTAGTGCATGATAGCCACGTGATCAGTGCATGATCAGTCACGTGATCAGTGCATGATCAGTCATGTGACCAGTACATGGTAGCTGCGTGATCATGGCATGATCAGCCACGTGAGCAGTGCATGATAGCCACGTGATCAGTGCATGATCAGACACGTGATCAGTGCATGATCAGTCACGTGATCAGTGCATGATCAGCCACGTGATCAGTGCATGACCAGGCACGTGATCAGTGTATGTCAGCCAAGTGATCAGTGCATGATAGCCACGTGATCAGTGCATGATCAGTCACGTGATCAGTGCATGATCAGTCATGTGATCAGTGTATGATCAGCCACGTGATCAGTGCATGATCAGCCACATGATCAGTGCATGATCAATTACGTGATCAGTGCATGATCAGTCACGTGACCAGTACATGGTAGCTACGTGATCATTGCATGATCAGCCACATGATCAGTGCATGATAGCCACGTGATCAGTGCATGATAGCCACGTGATCAGTGCATGATCAGTCATGTGATACGTGTGTGATCAGCCACGTGATCAGTGCATGATCTGTCACAAGATCAGTGTATGATCATCCACGTGATCAGTGCATGGGCAGTCATGTGATCAGTGCATGATATAGGCGTGAACAGTGCATGATCAGTCACGTGATCAGTGCATGATAGCCACGTGATCAGTGCATGATCAGTCACCTGATGGGTGTATGATCATTCACGTGACCTGTACATGGTAGCTACATGATCATTGCATGATCAGCCACGTGAGTAGTTCATGATAGCCACGTGATCAGTGCATGATCAGTCACGTGATCAGTGCATGATCAGTCATGTGACCAGTACATGGTAGCTGCGTGATCATGGCATGATCAGCCATGTGAGCAGTGCATGATAGCCACGTGATCAGTGCATGATCAGACACGTGATCAGTGCATGATCAGTCACGTGATCAGTGCATGATCAGCCACGTGATCAGTGCATGATCAGGCACGTGATCAGTGTATGTCAGCCAAGTGATCAGTGCATGATAGCCACGTGATCAGTGCATGATCAGTCACGTGATCAGTGCATGATCAGTTATGTGATCAGTGTATGATCAGCCACGTGATCAGTGCATGATCAGCCACGTGATCAGTGCATGATCAATTACGTGATCAGTGCATGATCAGTCACGTGACCAGTACATGGTAGCTACGTGATCATTGCATGATCAGCCACGTGATCAGTGCATGATAGCCACGTGATCAGTGCATGATCAGTCATGTGATACGTGTGTGATCAGCCACGTGATCAGTGCATGATATCCACGTGATCAGTGCATGACAGCCACGTGATCAGTGCATGAGAGCCACGTGATCAGTGCATGATCAGTCACGTGATACATGTGTGATCAGCCACGTGATCAGTGCATGATGAGCCACGTGATCAGTGCAGGATCAATTACGTGATCAGTGCATGATCAGTCACGTGACCAGTACATGGTTGCTACGTGATCGTTGCATGATCAGCCACGTGAGCAGAGCATGATAGCCACGTGATCAGTGCATGATCAGTCACGTGATCAGTACATGATCAGTCACATGAACAGTGCATGATCATTTACGTGATCTTTGCATGATCAGTCACGTGACCAGTATATGGTTGCTACGTGATCATTCCATGACGAGCCACGTGAGCAGTGCATGATAGCCACGTGATGTGTGCATGAGTTACGTGAGCAGAGTATGATCAGCCACGTGATCAGTGCATGAGTGCCACGTGATCAGTGCATGATATGTCACGTGACAGGTGTGTGATCAGCCACGTGAACAGTGCATGTTCAGCCACGTGATCAGTGCATGATAGCCACGTGATCAGTGCATGATCAGTTACGTGAGCAGTGTATGATCAGCCACGTGATCAGTGCATGGTCAGACACGTGAACAGTGTATGATCAGCCACGTGATCAGTGCATGATATCCAAGTGATCAGTGCATGATCATCACGTGATCAGTGTATGATCAGCCACGTGAACAGTGCATGCTCAGTCACGTGATCTGGGCCTGCTGAGCTGCGTGATTACTGTCTGCTCATCTGCTTGACAATTGCCAGCTGAGCTGCACGATTCCTGCCTGTCATCTGCTTGACAATTGCCAGCTGTGCTGCGTAATTCCTGCCTGCTCAGCTGCTTGATTATTGCCAGCTGAGCAGCATGATTCCTCACACCTGAGTTCCATGATTATTGCCTGCTGACTGTTTGATTCGTGCCTACTCAGCTCTTTGTTTATTGCCTCCAGAGGCACATGATCAGTGTATGATAGCAAACATGATCAGCGCATGATCAGTCACATGATCAGCGCCATTAAGTCACGTGATCACTACATGATAGTCATGTGATCAGTCCATGCTCAGTCACGGTATCAGTGCATGATCAGCCACGTGATCAGTGCATGATCTGTCACAAGATTAGTGTATGATCATCCACGTGATCAGTGCATGGGCAGTCATGTGATCAGTGCATGATATAGACGTGAACAGTGCATGATCAGTCTCGTGATCAGTGCATGATAGCCACGTGATCAGTGCATGATCAGTCACCTGATGGGTGTATGATCATTCACGTGACCTGTACATGGTAGCTACATGATCATTGCATGATCAGCCACGTGAGTAGTTCATGATAGCCACGTGATCACTGCATGATCAGTCACGTGATCAGTGCATGATCAGTCATGTGACCAGTACATGGTAGCTGCGTGATCATGGCATGATCAGCCACGTGAGCAGTGCATGATAGCCACGTGATCAGTGCATGATCAGACACGAGATCAGTGCATGATCAGTCACGTGATCAGTGCATGATCAGCCACGTGATCAGTGCATGACCAGGCACGTGATCAGTGTATGTCCAGCCAAGTGATCAGTGCATGATAGCCACGTGATCAGTGCATGATCAGTCACGTGATCAGTGCATGATCAGTTATGTGATCAGTGTATGATCAGCCACGTGATCAGTGCATGATCAGCCACATGATCAGTGCATGATCAATTACGTGATCAGTGCATGATCAGTCACGTGACAGTACATGGTAGCTACGTGATCATTGCATGATCAGCCACGTGATCAGTGCATGATAGCCACGTGATCAGTGCATGACAGCCACGTGATCAGTGCATGAGAGCCACGGGATCAGTGCATGATCAGTCACGTGATACATGTGTGATCAGCCACGTGATCAGTGCATGATGAGCCACGTGATCAGTGCATGATCAATTACGTGATCAGTGCATGATCAGTCACGTGACCAGTACATGGTTGCTACGTGATCGTTGCATGATCAGCCACGTGAGCAGTGCATGATAGCCACGTGATCAGTGCATGATCAGTCACGTGATCAGTGCATGATCAGTCACGTGAACAGTGCATGATCATTTACGTGATCAGTGCATGATCAGTCACGTGACCAGTATATGGTTGCTACGTGATCATTGCATGACAGCCACGTGAGCAGTGCATGATAGCCACGTGATCAGTGCATGAGTTACGTGATCAGTGTATGATCAGCCACGTGATCAGTGCATGAGTGCCACGTGATCAGTGCATGATATGTCACGTGACAGGTGTGTGATCAGCCACGTGATCAGTGCATGTTCAGCCACGTGATCAGTGCATGATAGCCACGTGATCAGTGCATGATCAGTTACGTGAGCAGTGTATGATCAGCCACGTGATCAGTGCATGAGTGCCACGTGATCAGTGCATGATAGTCACGTGATCAGTGCATGATCAGCCACGTGATCAGTGCATGATCAGCCACGTGATCAGTGCATGATCAGTCACGTGATCAGTGTATGATCAGCCACGTGATCAGTGCATGAGTCCACGTGATCAGTGCATGATAGTCACGTGACAGTGTGATCAGCCACGTGATCAGTGCATGATCAGCCACGTGATCAGTGCATGATAGCCACGTGATCAGTGCATGATCAGTCACGTGATCAGTGCATGATCAGCCACGTGATCAGTGCATGATCAGACACGTGATCAGTGTATGATCAGCCACGTGAACAGTGCATGCTCAGTCACGTGATCAGGGCCTGCTGAGCTGCGTGATTACTGTCTGCTCATCTGCTTGACAATTGCCAGCTGAGCTGCACGATTCCTGCCTGTCATCTGCTTGACAATTGCCAGCTGTGCTGCGTAATTCCTGCCTGCTCAGCTGCTTGATTATTGCCAGCTGAGCAGCATGATTCCTCACACCTGAGTTCCATGATTATTGCCTGCTGACTGTTTGATTCGTGCCTACTCAGCTCTTTGTTTATTGCCTCCAGAGGCACATGATCAGTGTATGATAGCAAACATGATCAGCGCATGATCAGTCACATGATCAGCGCCATTAAGTCACGTGATCACTACATGATAGTCATGTGATCAGTCCATGCTCAGTCACGGTATCAGTGCATGATCAGCCACGTGATCAGTGCATGATCTGTCACAAGATTAGTGTATGATCATCCACGTGATCAGTGCATGATAGTCATGTGATCAGTGCATGATATAGACGTGATCAGTGCATGATCAGTCACGTGATCAGTGCATGATAGCCACGTGATCAGTGCATGATCAGTCACGTGATGGGTGTATGATCATTCACGTGACCTGTACATGGTAGCTACATGATCATTGCATGATCAGCCACGTGATCAGTGCATGATCAGCCACGTGATCAGTGCATGATCAGTCACGTGACCAGTATATGGTTGCTACGTGATCAGTGCATGACAGCCACGTGATCAGTGCATGATAGCCACGTGATGTGTGCATGAGTTACGTGATCAGTGCATGATCAGCCACGTGATCAGTGCATGATGCCACGTGATCAGTGCATGATCAGTTCACGTGATCAGTGTGTGATCAGCCACGTGATCAGTGCATGATCAGCCACGTGATCAGTGCATGATAGCCACGTGATCAGTGCATGATCATCACGTGATCAGTGTATGATCAGCCACGTGAACAGTGCATGCTCAGTCACGTGATCAGGGCCTGCTGAGCTGCGTGATTACTGTCTGCTCATCTGCTTGACAATTGCCAGCTGAGCTGCACGATTCCTGCCTGTCATCTGCTTGACAATTGCCAGCTGTGCTGTGTAATTCCTGCCTGCTCAGCTGCTTGATTATTGCCAGCTGAGCAGCATGATTCCTCACACCTGAGTTCCATGATTATTGCCTGCTGACTGTTTGATTCGTGCCTACTCAGCTCTTTGTTTATTGCCTCCAGAGGCACATGATCAGTGTATGATAGCAAACATGATCAGCGCATGATCAGTCACATGATCAGCGCCATTAAGTCACGTGATCACTACATGATAGTCATGTGATCAGTCCATGCTCAGTCACGGTATCAGTGCATGATCAGCCACGTGATCAGTGCATGATCTGTCACAAGATTAGTGTATGATCATCCACGTGATCAGTGCATGGGCAGTCATGTGATCAGTGCATGATATAGACGTGATCAGTGCATGATCAGTCTCGTGATCAGTGCATGATAGCCACGTGATCAGTGCATGATCAGTCACGTGATCAGTGCATGATCAGTTACGTGATCAGTGTATGATCAGCCACGTGATCAGTGCATGATCAGCCACGTGATCAGTGCATGATCAATTACGTGATCAGTGCATGATCAGTCACGTGACCAGTACATGGTAGCTACGTGATCATTGCATGATCAGCCACGTGATCAGTGCATGATAGCCACGTGATCAGTGCATGATAGCCACGTGATCAGTGCATGATCAGTCATGTGATACGTGTGTGATCAGCCACGTGATCAGTGCATGATATCCACGTGATCAGTGCATGACAGCCACGTGATCAGTGCATGAGAGCCACGTGATCAGTGCATGATCAGTCACGTGATACATGTGTGATCAGCCACGTGATCAGTGCATGATGAGCCACGTGATCAGTGCATGATCAATTACGTGATCAGTGCATGATCAGTCACGTGACCAGTACATGGTTGCTACGTGATCGTTGCATGATCAGCCACGTGAGCAGAGCATGATAGCCACGTGATCAGTGCATGATCAGTCACGTGATCAGTACATGATCAGTCACGTGAACAGTGCATGATCATTTACGTGATCTTTGCATGATCAGTCACGTGACCAGTATATGGTTGCTACGTGATCATTCCATGACGAGCCACGTGAGCAGTGCATGATAGCCACGTGATGTGTGCATGAGTTACGTGAGCAGAGTATGATCAGCCACGTGATCAGTGCATGAGTGCCACGTGATCAGTGCATGATATGTCACGTGACAGGTGTGTGATCAGCCACGTGAACAGTGCATGTTCAGCCACGTGATCAGTGCATGATAGCCACGTGATCAGTGCATGATCAGCCACGTGATCAGTGCATGATGCCACGTGATCAGTGCATGATCATCACGTGATCAGTGCATGATCAGCCACGTGAACAGTGCATGATCAGCCACGTGATCAGTGCATGATAGCCACGTGATCAGTGCATGATCATCACGTGATCAGTGTATGATCAGCCACGTGAACAGTGCATGCTCAGTCACGTGATCAGGGCCTGCTGAGCTGCGTGATTACTGTCTGCTCATCTGCTTGACAATTGCCAGCTGAGCTGCACGATTCCTGCCTGTCATCTGCTTGACAATTGCCAGCTGTGCTGCGTAATTCCTGCCTGCTCAGCTGCTTGATTATTGCCAGCTGAGCAGCATGATTCCTCACACCTGAGTTCCATGATTATTGCCTGCTGACTGTTTGATTCGTGCCTACTCAGCTCTTTGTTTATTGCCTCCAGAGGCACATGATCAGTGTATGATAGCAAACATGATCAGCGCATGATCAGTCACATGATCAGCGCCATTAAGTCACGTGATCACTACATGATAGTCATGTGATCAGTCCATGCTCAGTCACGGTATCAGTGCATGATCAGCCACGTGATCAGTGCATGATCTGTCACAAGATTAGTGTATGATCATCCACGTGATCAGTGCATGGGCAGTCATGTGATCAGTGCATGATATAGACGTGAACAGTGCATGATCAGTCACGTGATCAGTGCATGATCAGCCACGTGATCAGTGCATGATCAGTCACGTGATCAGTGCATGATCAGTCACGTGACCAGTACATGGTAGCTACGTGATCATTGCATGATCAGCCACGTGAGCAGTGCATGATAGCCACGTGATCAGTGCATGAGTCACGTGATCAGTGTATGATCAGCCACGTGATCAGTGCATGATGCCACGTGATCAGTGCATGATAGTCACGTGATCAGTGCATGATCAGCCACGTGATCAGTGCATGATCAGCCACGTGATCAGTGCATGATAGCCACGTGATCAGTGCATGATCAGTCACGTGATCAGTGCATGATCAGCCACGTGATCAGTGCATGATCAGTCACGTGATCAGTGTATGATCAGCCACGTGATCAGTGCATGATCAGCCACGTGATCAGTGCATGATCAATTACGTGATCAGTGCATGATCAGTCACGTGACCAGTACATGGTAGCTACGTGATCATTGCATGATCAGCCACGTGATCAGTGCATGATAGCCACGTGATCAGTGCATGATCAGTCATGTGATACGTGTGTGATCAGCCACGTGATCAGTGCATGATATCCACGTGATCAGTGCATGACAGCCACGTGATCAGTGCATGAGAGCCACGTGATCAGTGCATGATCAGTCACGTGATACATGTGTGATCAGCCACGTGATCAGTGCATGATGAGCCACGTGATCAGTGCATGATCAATTACGTGATCAGTGCATGATCAGTCACGTGACCAGTACATGGTTGCTACGTGATCGTTGCATGATCAGCCACGTGAGCAGTGCATGATAGCCACGTGATCAGTGCATGATCAGTCACGTGATCAGTACATGATCAGTCACGTGAACAGTGCATGATCATTTACGTGATCAGTGCATGATCAGTCACGTGACCAGTATATGGTTGCTACGTGATCATTCCATGACGAGCCACGTGAGCAGTGCATGATAGCCACGTGATGTGTGCATGAGTTACGTGAGCAGAGTATGATCAGCCACGTGATCAGTGCATGAGTGCCACGTGATCAGTGCATGATATGTCACGTGACAGTGTGTGATCAGCCACGTGAACAGTGCATGATCAGCCACGTGATCAGTGCATGATAGCCACGTGATCAGTGCATGATCATCACGTGATCAGTGTATGATCAGCCACGTGAACAGTGCATGCTCAGTCACGTGATCAGGGCCTGCTGAGCTGCGTGATTACTGTCTGCTCATCTGCTTGACAATTGCCAGCTGAGCTGCACGATTCCTGCCTGTCATCTGCTTGACAATTGCCAGCTGTGCTGCGTAATTCCTGCCTGCTCAGCTGCTTGATTATTGCCAGCTGAGCAGCATGATTCCTCACACCTGAGTTCCATGATTATTGCCTGCTGACTGTTTGATTCGTGCCTACTCAGCTCTTTGTTTATTGCCTCCAGAGGCACATGATCAGTGTATGATAGCAAACATGATCAGCGCATGATCAGTCACATGATCAGCGCCATTAAGTCACGTGATCACTACATGATAGTCATGTGATCAGTCCATGCTCAGTCACGGTATCAGTGCATGATCAGCCACGTGATCAGTGCATGATCTGTCACAAGATTAGTGTATGATCATCCACGTGATCAGTGCACGGGCAGTCATGTGATCAGTGCATGATATAGACGTGAACAGTGCATGATCAGTCTCGTGATCAGTGCATGATAGCCACGTGATCAGTGCATGATCAGTCACCTGATGGGTGTATGATCATTCACGTGACCTGTACATGGTAGCTACATGATCATTGCATGATCAGCCACGTGAGTAGTTCATGATAGCCACGTGATCACTGCATGATCAGTCACGTGATCAGTGCATGATCAGTCATGTGACCAGTACATGGTAGCTGCGTGATCATGGCATGATCAGCCACGTGAGCAGTGCATGATAGCCACGTGATCAGTGCATGATCAGACACGAGATCAGTGCATGATCAGTCACGTGATCAGTGCATGACCAGGCACGTGATCAGTGTATGATCCAGCCAAGTGATCAGTGCATGATAGCCACGTGATCAGTGCATGATCAGTCACGTGATCAGTGCATGATCAGTTATGTGATCAGTGTATGATCAGCCACGTGATCAGTGCATGATCAGCCACATGATCAGTGCATGATCAATTACGTGATCAGTGCATGATCAGTCACGTGACCAGTACATGGTAGCTACGTGATCATTGCCTGATCAGCCACGTGATCAGTGCATGATAGCCACGTGATCAGTGCATGATAGCCACGTGATCAGTGCATGATCAGTCATGTGATACGTGTGTGATCAGCCACGTGATCAGTGCATGATATCCACGTGATCAGTGCATGACAGCCACGTGATCAGTGCATGAGAGCCACGGGATCAGTGCATGATCAGTCACGTGATACATGTGTGATCAGCCACGTGATCAGTGCATGATGAGCCACGTGATCAGTGCAGGATCAATTACGTGATCAGTGCATGATCAGTCACGTGACCAGTACATGGTTGCTACGTGATCGTTGCATGATCAGCCACGTGAGCAGAGCATGATAGCCACGTGGTCAGTGCATGATCAGTCACGTGATCAGTACATGATCAGTCACGTGAACAGTGCATGATCATTTACGTGATCTTTGCATGATCAGTCACGTTACCAGTATATGGTTGCTACGTGATCATTCCATGACGAGCCACGTGAGCAGTGCATGATAGCCACGTGATGTGTGCATGAGTTACGTGAGCAGAGTATGATCAGCCACGTGATCAGTGCATGAGTGCCACGTGATCAGTGCATGATATGTCACGTGACAGGTGTGTGATCAGCCACGTGAACAGTGCATGTTCAGCCACGTGATCAGTGCATGATAGCCACGTGATCAGTGCATGATCAGTTACGTGAGCAGTGTATGATCAGCCACGTGATCAGTGCATGGTCAGACACGTGAACAGTGTATGATCAGCCACGTGATCAGTGCATGATATCCAAGTGATCAGTGCATGATCATCACGTGATCAGTGTATGATCAGCCACGTGAACAGTGCATGCTCAGTCACGTGATCTGGGCCTGCTGAGCTGCGTGATTACTGTCTGCTCATCTGCTTGACAATTGCCAGCTGAGCTGCACGATTCCTGCCTGTCATCTGCTTGACAATTGCCAGCTGTGCTGCGTAATTCCTGCCTGCTCAGCTGCTTGATTATTGCCAGCTGAGCAGCATGATTCCTCACACCTGAGTTCCATGATTATTGCCTGCTGACTGTTTGATTCGTGCCTACTCAGCTCTTTGTTTATTGCCTCCAGAGGCACATGATCAGTGTATGATAGCAAACATGATCAGCGCATGATCAGTCACATGATCAGCGCCATTAAGTCACGTGATCACTACATGATAGTCATGTGATCAGTCCATGCTCAGTCACGGTATCAGTGCATGATCAGCCACGTGATCAGTGCATGATCTGTCACAAGATTAGTGTATGATCATCCACGTGATCAGTGCATGGGCAGTCATGTGATCAGTGCATGATATAGACGTGAACAGTGCATGATCAGTCTCGTGATCAGTGCATGATAGCCACGTGATCAGTGCATGATCAGTCACCTGATGGGTGTATGATCATTCACGTGACCTGTACATGGTAGCTACATGATCATTGCATGATCAGCCACGTGAGTAGTGCATGATAGCCACGTGATCACTGCATGATCAGTCACGTGATCAGTGCATGATCAGTCATGTGACCAGTACATGGTAGCTGCGTGATCATTGCATGATCAGCCACGTGATCAGTGCATGATAGCCACGTGATCAGTGCATGATAGCCACGTGATCAGTGCATGATCAGTCACGTGATCGTGTGTGATCAGCCACGTGATCAGTGCATGATATCCACGTGATCAGTGCATGACAGCCACGTGATCAGTGCATGATAGCCACGTGATCAGTGCATGATCAGTCACGTGATACATGTGTGATCAGCCACGTGATCAGTGCATGATGAGCCACGTGATCAGTGCATGATCAATTACGTGATCAGTGCATGATCAGTCACGTGACCAGTACATGGTTGCTACGTGATCGTTGCATGATCAGCCACGTGAGCAGTGCATGATAGCCACGTGATCAGTGCATGATCAGTCACGTGATCAGTGCATGATCAGTCACGTGAACAGTGCATGATCATTTACGTGATCAGTGCATGATCAGTCACGTGACCAGTATATGGTTGCTACGTGATCATTCCATGACGAGCCACGTGAGCAGTGCATGATAGCCACGTGATGTGTGCATGAGTTACGTGAGCAGAGTATGATCAGCCACGTGATCAGTGCATGAGTGCCACGTGATCAGTGCATGATATGTCACGTGACAGTGTGTGATCAGCCACGTGAACAGTGCATGATCAGCCACGTGATCAGTGCATGATAGCCACGTGATCAGTGCATGATCATCACGTGATCAGTGTATGATCAGCCACGTGAACAGTGCATGCTCAGTCACGTGATCAGGGCCTGCTGAGCTGCGTGATTACTGTCTGCTCATCTGCTTGACAATTGCCAGCTGAGCTGCACGATTCCTGCCTGTCATCTGCTTGACAATTGCCAGCTGTGCTGTGTAATTCCTGCCTGCTCAGCTGCTTGATTATTGCCAGCTGAGCAGCATGATTCCTCACACCTGAGTTCCATGATTATTGCCTGCTGACTGTTTGATTCGTGCCTACTCAGCTCTTTGTTTATTGCCTCCAGAGGCACATGATCAGTGTATGATAGCAAACATGATCAGCGCATGATCAGTCACATGATCAGCGCCATTAAGTCACGTGATCACTACATGATAGTCATGTGATCAGTCCATGCTCAGTCACGGTATCAGTGCATGATCAGCCACGTGATCAGTGCATGATCTGTCACAAGATTAGTGTATGATCATCCACGTGATCAGTGCATGGGCAGTCATGTGATCAGTGCATGATATAGACGTGATCAGTGCATGATCAGTCTCGTGATCAGTGCATGATAGCCACGTGATCAGTGCATGATCAGTCACGTGATCAGTGCATGATCAGTTACGTGATCAGTGCATGATCAGCCACGTGATCAGTGCATGATCAGCCACGTGATCAGTGCATGATCAATCACGTGATCAGTGCATGATCAGTCACGTGACCAGTACATGGTAGCTACGTGATCATTGCATGATCAGCCACGTGATCAGTGCATGATAGCCACGTGATCAGTGCATGATAGCCACGTGATCAGTGCATGATCAGTCATGTGATACGTGTGTGATCAGCCACGTGATCAGTGCATGATATCCACGTGATCAGTGCATGACAGCCACGTGATCAGTGCATGAGAGCCACGTGATCAGTGCATGATCAGTCACGTGATACATGTGTGATCAGCCACGTGATCAGTGCATGATGAGCCACGTGATCAGTGCAGATCAATTACGTGATCAGTGCATGATCAGTCACGTGACCAGTACATGGTTGCTACGTGATCGTTGCATGATCAGCCACGTGAGCAGTGCATGATAGCCACGTGATCAGTGCATGATCAGTCACGTGATCAGTACATGATCAGTCACGTGAACAGTGCATGATCATTTACGTGATCTTTGCATGATCAGTCACGTGACCAGTATATGGTTGCTACGTGATCATTCCATGACGAGCCACGTGAGCAGTGCATGATAGCCACGTGATGTGTGCATGAGTTACGTGAGCAGAGTATGATCAGCCACGTGATCAGTGCATGAGTGCCACGTGATCAGTGCATGATATGTCACGTGACAGGTGTGTGATCAGCCACGTGAACAGTGCATGTTCAGCCACGTGATCAGTGCATGATAGCCACGTGATCAGTGCATGATCAGCCACGTGATCAGTGCATGATCAGCCACGTGATCAGTGCATGGTCAGACACGTGAACAGTGTATGATCAGCCACGTGATCAGTGCATGATATCCAAGTGATCAGTGCATGATCATCACGTGATCAGTGTATGATCAGCCACGTGAACAGTGCATGCTCAGTCACGTGATCAGGGCCTGCTGAGCTGCGTGATTACTGTCTGCTCATCTGCTTGACAATTGCCAGCTGAGCTGCACGATTCCTGCCTGTCATCTGCTTGACAATTGCCAGCTGTGCTGCGTAATTCCTGCCTGCTCAGCTGCTTGATTATTGCCAGCTGAGCAGCATGATTCCTCACACCTGAGTTCCATGATTATTGCCTGCTGACTGTTTGATTCGTGCCTACTCAGCTCTTTGTTTATTGCCTCCAGAGGCACATGATCAGTGTATGATAGCAAACATGATCAGCGCATGATCAGTCACATGATCAGCGCCATTAAGTCACGTGATCACTACATGATAGTCATGTGATCAGTCCATGCTCAGTCACGGTATCAGTGCATGATCAGCCACGTGATCAGTGCATGATCTGTCACAAGATTAGTGTATGATCATCCACGTGATCAGTGCACGGGCAGTCATGTGATCAGTGCATGATAGACGTGAACAGTGCATGATCAGTCTCGTGATCAGTGCATGATAGCCACGTGATCAGTGCATGATCAGTCACCTGATGATGATCAGTGACACATGATACATGATCCACAGTGATCATGTGCCACGTGATCAGTGCATGATCAGTCACGTGATCAGTGCATGATCAGTGTGACAGTGATCGTGAGGTGATCAGCCACGTGATGCATGATAGCCACGTGATCAGTGCATGATCAGCACGTGATCAGTGCATGATCAGTCACGTGATCATGATGATCAGCCACGTGATCAGTGCATGATGCCACGTGATCAGTGCATGATAGCTGATCAGTGCATGATCAGTCACGTGCAGTGCATCAGTGTGATCAGCAGCCACGTGATCAGTGCATGATAGCCACGATCAGTGCATGATCAGTGATCAGTGCATGATCAGTCACGTGACCAGTGATACGTGAGTGATCAGTGATCAGTGCATGATAGCCACGTGATCAGTGCATGATAGCCACGTGATCAGTGTGATCAGTCATGTGATCAGCCACATGATCAGTGCATGATATCCACGTGATCAGTGCATGACAGCCACGTGATCAGTGCATGAGAGCCACGGGATCAGTGCATGATCAGTCACGTGATACATGTGTGATCAGCCACGTGATCAGTGCATGATGAGCCACGTGATCAGTGCGATCAATTACGTGATCAGTGCATGATCAGTCACGTGACCAGTACATGGTTGCTACGTGATCGTTGCATGATCAGCCACGTGAGCAGAGCATGATAGCCACGTGGTCAGTGCATGATCAGTCACGTGATCAGTACATGATCAGTCACGTGAACAGTGCATGATCATTTACGTGATCTTTGCATGATCAGTCACGTTACCAGTATATGGTTGCTACGTGATCATTCCATGACGAGCCACGTGAGCAGTGCATGATAGCCACGTGATGTGTGCATGAGTTACGTGAGCAGAGTATGATCAGCCACGTGATCAGTGCATGAGTGCCACGTGATCAGTGCATGATATGTCACGTGACAGGTGTGTGATCAGCCACGTGAACAGTGCATGTTCAGCCACGTGATCAGTGCATGATAGCCACGTGATCAGTGCATGATCAGTTACGTGAGCAGTGTATGATCAGCCACGTGATCAGTGCATGGTCAGACACGTGAACAGTGTATGATCAGCCACGTGATCAGTGCATGATATCCAAGTGATCAGTGCATGATCATCACGTGATCAGTGTATGATCAGCCACGTGAACAGTGCATGCTCAGTCACGTGATCTGGGCCTGCTGAGCTGCGTGATTACTGTCTGCTCATCTGCTTGACAATTGCCAGCTGAGCTGCACGATTCCTGCCTGTCATCTGCTTGACAATTGCCAGCTGTGCTGCGTAATTCCTGCCTGCTCAGCTGCTTGATTATTGCCAGCTGAGCAGCATGATTCCTCACACCTGAGTTCCATGATTATTGCCTGCTGACTGTTTGATTCGTGCCTACTCAGCTCTTTGTTTATTGCCTCCAGAGGCACATGATCAGTGTATGATAGCAAACATGATCAGCGCATGATCAGTCACATGATCAGCGCCATTAAGTCACGTGATCACTACATGATAGTCATGTGATCAGTCCATGCTCAGTCACGGTATCAGTGCATGATCAGCCACGTGATCAGTGCATGATCTGTCACAAGATTAGTGTATGATCATCCACGTGATCAGTGCATGGGCAGTCATGTGATCAGTGCATGATATAGACGTGAACAGTGCATGATCAGTCTCGTGATCAGTGCATGATAGCCACGTGATCAGTGCATGATCAGTCACCTGATGGGTGTATGATCATTCACGTGACCTGTACATGGTAGCTACATGATCATTGCATGATCAGCCACGTGAGTAGTTCATGATAGCCACGTGATCACTGCATGATCAGTCACGTGATCAGTGCATGATCAGTCATGTGACCAGTACATGGTAGCTGCGTGATCATTGCATGATCAGCCACGTGATCAGTGCATGATAGCCACGTGATCAGTGCATGATCAGTCACGTGATCAGTGTGTGATCAGCCACGTGATCAGTGCATGATATCCACGTGATCAGTGCATGACAGCCACGTGATCAGTGCATGATAGCCACGTGATCAGTGCATGATCAGTCACGTGATCAGTGCATGATCAGCCACGTGATCAGTGCATGATCAGCCACGTGATCAGTGCATGATCAGCCACGTGATCAGTGCATGATCAGTCACGTGATCAGTGCATGATCAGTCACGTGATCAGTTGCATGGTAGCCACGTGATCAGTGCATGATCAGCCACGTGATCAGTGCATGATCAGCCACGTGATCAGTGCATGATAGCCACGTGATCAGTGCATGATCAGTCACGTGATCGTGTGTGATCAGCCACGTGATCAGTGCATGATATCCACGTGATCAGTGCATGACAGCCACGTGATCAGTGCATGATAGCCACGGGATCAGTGCATGATCAGTCACGTGAGCATGTGTGATCAGCCACGTGATCAGTGCATGATGAGCCACGTGATCAGTGCATGATCAATTACGTGATCAGTGCATGATCAGTCACGTGACCAGTACATGATTGCCACGTGATCAGTGCATGATCAGCCACGTGATCAGAGCATGATAGCCACGTGATCAGTGCATGATCAGTCACGTGATCAGTACATGATCAGTCACGTGAACAGTGCATGATCATTTACGTGATCTCTGCATGATCAGTCACGTTACCAGTGATATGGTTGCTATGTGATCATTCCATGACGAGCCACGTGAGCAGTGCATGATAGCCACGTGATGTGCATGAGTTACGTGAGCAGAGTATGATCAGCCACGTGATCAGTGCATGAGTGGCACATGATCAGTGCATGATAGCACGTGACAGGTGTGTGATCAGTCACGTGATCAGTGCATTAAGCCACGTGATCAGTGCATGATAGCCACGTGATCAGTGCATGATCAGTCACGTGATCAGTGCATGATCAGCCACGTGATCAGTGCATGATCAGACACGTGAACAGTGTATGATCAGCCACGTGATCAGTGCATGATATCCATGTGATCAGTGCATGATCATCACGTGATCAGTGTATGATCAGCCACGTGAACAGTGCATGCTCAGTCACGTGATCAGGGCCTGCTGAGCTGCGTGATTACTGTCTGCTCATCTGCTTGACAATTGCCAGCTGAGCTGCACGATTCCTGCCTGTCATCTGCTTGACAATTGCCAGCTGTGCTGCATAATTCCTGCCTGCTCAGCTGCTTGATTATTGCCAGCTGAGCAGCATGATTCCTCACACCTGAGTTCCATGATTATTGCCTGCTGACTGTTTGATTCGTGCCTACTCAGCTCTTTGTTTATTGCCTCCAGAGGCACATGATCAGTGTATGATAGCAAACATGATCAGTGCATGATCAGTCACATGATCAGCGCCATTAAGTCACGTGATCACTACATGATAGTCATGTGATCAGTCCATGCTCAGTCACGGTATCAGTGCATGATCAGCCACGTGATCAGTGCATGATCTGTCACGTGATTAGTGTATGATCATCCACGTGATCGTGCATGATCAGTCATGTGATCAGTGCATGATATAGACGTGATCAGTGCATGATCAGTCTCGTGATCAGTGCATGATCAGCCACGTGATCAGTGCATGATCAGTCACGTGATCTGTGCATGATCAGTCACGTGACCAGTATATGGTTGCTACGTGATCATTGCATGATCAGCCACGTGAGCAGTGCATGATAGCCACGTGATGTGTGCATGATCAGTCACGTGATCAGCCATGATCAGTGCATGTGTGCCACGTGATCATGCATGATATGTCGTGATCAGGTGTGTGATCAGCCACGTGAACAGTGCATGATAGCCACGTGATCAGTGCATGATCAGCCACGTGATCAGTGCATGATCAGCCACGTGATCAGTGCATGATCAGCCACGTGATCAGTGCATGATCATCACGTGATCAGTGTATGATCAGCCACGTGATCAGTGCATGATCAGCCACGTGATCAGTGCATGATCAGCCACGTGATCAGTGCATGATCATCACGTGATCAGTGTATGATCAGCCACGTGATCAGTGCATGATCAGTCACGTGATCAGTGCATGATCAGCCACGTGACAATTGCAGCTGCATGATTCCTGCCTGTCACGTGATTGCCAGCTGTGCTGTGATCAGCCACGTGATCAGTGCATGATCAGTCACGTGACACAGTGCATGATCATTGCCTGCTGACGTGATCGTGCATGATCAGTCATGTGATCAGTGCATGATATAGACGTGATCAGCGCATGATCAGTCACGTGATCAGTGCATGATAGCCACGTGATCACTGCATGATAGTCACGTGATCAGTCCATGATCAGTCACGTGATCAGTGCATGATCAGCCACGTGATCAGTGCATGATCTGTCACGTGATTAGTGTATGATCAGCCACGTGATCAGTGCATGGGCAGTCACGTGATCAGTGCATGATATAGACGTGATCAGTGCATGATCAGTCTCGTGATCAGTGCATGATAGCCACGTGATCAGTGCATGATCAGTCACGTGATCAGTGCATGATCAGTTACGTGATCAGTGCATGATCAGCCACGTGATCAGTGCATGATCAGCCACGTGATCAGTGCATGATCAATTACGTGATCAGTGCATGATCAGTCACGTGACCAGTGCATGGTAGCTACGTGATCATTGCATGATCAGCCACGTGATCAGTGCATGATAGCCACGTGATCAGTGCATGATAGCCACGTGATCAGTGCATGATCAGTCATGATACGTGTGTGATCAGCCACGTGATCAGTGCATGATATCCACGTGATCAGTGCATGACAGCCACGTGATCAGTGCATGAGAGCCACGGATCAGTGCATGATCAGTCACGTGATACATGTGTGATCAGCCACGTGATCAGTGCATGATGAGCCACGTGATCAGTGCATGATCAATTACGTGATCAGTGCATGATCAGTCACGTGACCAGTACATGGTTGCTACGTGATCGTTGCATGATCAGCCACGTGAGCAGAGCATGATAGCCACGTGATCAGTGCATGATCAGTCACGTGATCAGTACATGATCAGTCACGTGAACAGTGCATGATCATTTACGTGATCTTTGCATGATCAGTCACGTGACCAGTATATGGTTGCTACGTGATCATTCCATGACGAGCCACGTGAGCAGTGCATGATAGCCACGTGATGTGTGCATGAGTTACGTGAGCAGAGTATGATCAGCCACGTGATCAGTGCATGAGTGCCACGTGATCAGTGCATGATATGTCACGTGACAGGTGTGTCAGCCACGTGAACAGTGCATGTTCAGCCACGTGATCAGTGCATGATAGCCACGTGATCAGTGCATGATCAGTTACGTGAGCAGTGTATGATCAGCCACGTGATCAGTGCATGGTCAGACACGTGAACAGTGTATGATCAGCCACGTGATCAGTGCATGATATCCAAGTGATCAGTGCATGATCATCACGTGATCAGTGTATGATCAGCCACGTGAACAGTGCATGCTCAGTCACGTGATCTGGGCCTGCTGAGCTGCGTGATTACTGTCTGCTCATCTGCTTGACAATTGCCAGCTGAGCTGCACGATTCCTGCCTGTCATCTGCTTGACAATTGCCAGCTGTGCTGCGTAATTCCTGCCTGCTCAGCTGCTTGATTATTGCCAGCTGAGCAGCATGATTCCTCACACCTGAGTTCCATGATTATTGCCTGCTGACTGTTTGATTCGTGCCTACTCAGCTCTTTGTTTATTGCCTCCAGAGGCACATGATCAGTGTATGATAGCAAACATGATCAGCGCATGATCAGTCACATGATCAGCGCCATTAAGTCACGTGATCACTACATGATAGTCATGTGATCAGTCCATGCTCAGTCACGGTATCAGTGCATGATCAGCCACGTGATCAGTGCATGATCTGTCACAAGATTAGTGTATGATCATCCACGTGATCAGTGCACGGGCAGTCATGTGATCAGTGCATGATATAGACGTGAACAGTGCATGATCAGTCTCGTGATCAGTGCATGATAGCCACGTGATCAGTGCATGATCAGTCACCTGATGGGTGTATGATCATTCACGTGACCTGTACATGGTAGCTACATGATCATTGCATGATCAGCCACGTGAGTAGTTCATGATAGCCACGTGATCACTGCATGATCAGTCACGTGATCAGTGCATGATCAGTCATGTGACCAGTACATGACTGCGTGATCATGGCATGATCAGCCACGTGAGCAGTGCATGATAGCCACGTGATCAGTGCATGATCAGTCACGTGATCAGTGCATGATCAGTCACGTGATCAGTGCATGATCAGCCACGTGATCAGTGCATGATCAGTCACGTGATCAGTGCATGATCAGCCACGTGATCAGTGCATGATCACGTGATCAGTGTATGATCAGCCACGTGATCAGTGCATGATAGCCACGTGATCAGTGCATGATCAGTCACGTGATCAGTGCATGATCAGTTGACCAGTACATGTGCTACGTGATCATTGCATGTAGCCACGTGATCAGTGCATGATAGCCACGTGATCAGTGCATGATCAGCCACGTGATCAGTGCATGATCAATTACGTGATCAGTGCATGATCAGTCACGTGACCAGTACATGGTAGCACGTGATCATTGCCTGATCAGCCACGTGATCAGTGCATGATAGCCACGTGATCAGTGCATGATAGTCACGTGATCAGTGCATGATCAGTCATGTGAAACGTGTGTGATCAGCCACGTGATCAGTGCATGATATCCACGTGATCAGTGCATGACAGCCACGTGATCAGTGCATGATCAGTCACGTGATCAGTGCATGATCAGTCACGTAATACATGTGTGATCAGCCACGTGATCAGTGCATGATGAGCCACGTGATCAGTGCATGATCAATTACGTGATCAGTGCATGATCAGTCACGTGACCAGTACATGGTTGCTACGTGATCGTTGCATGATCAGCCACGTGAGCAGTGCATGATAGCCACGTGATCAGTGCATGATCAGTCACGTGATCAGTGCATGATCAGTCACGTGATCAGTGCATGATCATTTACGTGATCAGTGCATGATCAGTCACGTGACCAGTATATGGTTGCTACGTGATCATTGCATGACAGCCACGTGATCAGTGCATGATAGCCACGTGATCAGTGCATGAGTTACGTGATCAGTGTATGATCAGCCACGTGATCAGTGCATGAGTGCCACGTGATCAGTGCATGATATGTCACGTGACAGGTGTGTGATCAGCCACGTGATCAGTGCATGATCAGCCACGTGATCAGTGCATGATAGCCACGTGATCAGTGCATGATCAGTCACGTGATCAGTGTATGATCAGCCACGTGATCAGTGCATGATATCCACGTGATCAGTGCATGATCAGCCACGTGATCAGTGCATGATAGCCACGTGATCAGTGCATGATCAGTCACGTGATCATGTGTGATCAGCCACGTGATCAGTGCATGATGAGCCACGTGATCAGTGCAGGATCAGCTGCGTGATCAGTGCATGATCAGTCACGTGACCAGTACATGGTTGCTACGTGATCGTTGCATGATCAGCCAGTGAGCAGTGCATGATAGCCACGTGATCAGTGCATGATCAGTCACGTGATCAGTGCATGATCAGTCACGTGAACAGTGCATGATCATTTACGTGATCAGTGCATGATCAGTCACGTGACCAGTATATGGTTGCTACGTGATCATTCCATGACGAGCCACGTGAGCAGTGCATGATAGCCACGTGATGTGCATGAGTCACGTGAGCAGAGTATGATCAGCCACGTGATCAGTGCATGAGTGCCACGTGATCAGTGCATGATATGTCACGTGACAGTGTGTGATCAGCCACGTGAACAGTGCATGTTCAGCCACGTGATCAGTGCATGATAGCCACGTGATCAGTGCATGATCAGTTACGTGAGCAGTGTATGATCAGCCACGTGATCAGTGCATGGTCAGACACGTGAACAGTGTATGATCAGCCACGTGATCAGTGCATGATATCCAAGTGATCAGTGCATGATCATCACGTGATCAGTGTATGATCAGCCACGTGAACAGTGCATGCTCAGTCACGTGATCTGGGCCTGCTGAGCTGCGTGATTACTGTCTGCTCATCTGCTTGACAATTGCCAGCTGAGCTGCACGATTCCTGCCTGTCATCTGCTTGACAATTGCCAGCTGTGCTGCAATTCCTGCCTGCTCAGCTGCTTGATTATTGCCAGCTGAGCAGCATGATTCCTCACACCTGAGTTCCATGATTATTGCCTGCTGACTGTTTGATTCGTGCCTACTCAGCTCTTGTTTATTGCCTCCAGAGGCACATGATCAGTGTATGATAGCAAACATGATCAGTGCATGATCAGTCACATGATCAGCGCATTAAGTCACGTGATCACTGCATGATAGTCATGTGATCAGTCCATGATCAGTCACGTATCAGTGCATGATCAGCCACGTGATCAGTGCATGATCAGTCACGTGATCAGTGTATGATCATCCACGTGATCAGTGCATGGGCAGTCACGTGATCAGTGCATGATATAGACGTGATCAGTGCATGATCAGTCTCGTGATCAGTGCATGATAGCCACGTGATCAGTGCATGATCAGTCACGTGATGGGTGATGATCAGTCACGTGACCTGTACATGGTAGCTACATGATCATTGCATGATCAGCCACGTGAGCAGTGCATGATAGCCACGTGATCAGTGCATGATCAGTCACGTGATCAGTGCATGATCAGTCACGTGATCAGTGCATGATCAGCCACGTGATCAGTGCATGATCAGGCACGTGATCAGTGTATGATCAGCCACGTGATCAGTGCATGATAGCCACGTGATCAGTGCATGATCAGCCACGTGATCAGTGCATGATCAGTTACGTGATCAGTGTATGATCAGCCACGTGATCAGTGCATGATCAGCCACGTGATCAGTGCATGATCATCACGTGATCAGTGCATGATCAGCCACGTGACCAGTGCATGATCAGCTACGTGATCAGTGCATGATCAGCCACGTGATCAGTGCATGATCAGCCACGTGATCAGTGCATGATCAGCCACGTGATCAGTGCATGATCAGTCATGATCGTGCATGATCAGCCACGTGATCAGTGCATGATCAGCCACGTGATCAGTGCATGATCAGTCACGTGATCAGTGCATGATCAGCCACGTGATCAGTGCATGATCAGTCACGTGATCAGTGCATGATCAGTCACGTGATCAGTGCATGATCAGTCACGTGATCAGTGCATGATCAGCCTGTGATCAGTGCATGATCAGCCACGTGATCAGTGCATGATCAGTCACGTGATCAGTGCATGATCAGTCACGTGATCAGTGCATGATCAGCCACGTGATCAGTGCATGATCAGCCACGTGATCAGTGCATGATCAGCACGTGATCAGTGCATGATCAGCCACGTGATCAGTGCATGATCAGCCACGTGATCAGTGCATGATAGTCACGTGATCAGTGCATGATCAGTCACGTGATCAGTGCATGATCAGCCACGTGATCAGTGCATGATAGCCACGTGATCAGTGCATGATCAGTCACGTGATCAGTGCATGATCAGTCACGTGATCAGTGCATGATCAGACGTGATCAGTGCATGATCAGCCACGTGATCAGTGCATGATCAGCCACGTGATCAGTGCATGATCAGTCACGTGACAGTACATGATAGCTACGTGATCAGTGCATGATCAGCCACGTGATCAGTGCATGATCAGCCACGTGATCAGTGCATGATAGCCACGTGATCAGTGCATGATCAGTCACGTGATCAGTGCATGATCAGCCACGTGATCAGTGCATGATCAGTCACGTGATCAGTGCATGATCAGCCACGTGATCAGTGCATGATAGCCACGTGATCAGTGCATGATCAGTCACGTGATCAGTGCATGATCAGTCACGTGATCAGTGCATGATAGCCACGTGATCAGTGCATGATCAGCCACGTGATCAGTGCATGATCAGCCACGTGATCAGTGCATGATCAGCCACGTGATCAGTGCATGATCAGTCACGTGATCAGTGCATGATCAGTCACGTGATCAGTGCATGATCAGTCACGTGATCAGTGCATGATCAGCCACGTGATCAGTGCATGATAGCCACGTGATCAGTGCATGATAGCCACGTGATCAGTGCATGATCAGTCACGTGATCGTGTGTGATCAGCCACGTGATCAGTGCATGATATCCACGTGATCAGTGCATGATCAGCCACGTGATCAGTGCATGATAGCCACGTGATCAGTGCATGATCAGTCACGTGATCAGTGCATGATCAGCCACGTGATCAGTGCATGATCAGCCACGTGATCAGTGCATGATCAGTCACGTGATCAGTGCATGATCAGTCACGTGACCAGTACATGGTAGCTACGTGATCAGTGCATGATCAGCCACGTGATCAGTGCATGATAGCCACGTGATCAGTGCATGATCAGTCACGTGATCAGTGCATGATCAGTCACGTGATCAGTGCATGATCAGCCACGTGATCAGTGCATGATCAGTCACGTGATCAGTGCATGATCAGTCACGTGATCAGTGCATGATCAGCCACGTGATCAGTGCATGATCAGCCACGTGATCAGTGCATGAGCCACGTGATCAGTGCATGATCAGCCACGTGATCAGTGCATGATTCCACGTGATCAGTGCATGATAGTCACGTGATCAGTGCATGATCAGCCACGTGATCAGTGCATGATCAGCCACGTGATCAGTGCATGATAGCCACGTGATCAGTGCATGATCAGTCACGTGATCAGTGTGTGATCAGCCACGTGATCAGTGCATGATATCCACGTGATCAGTGCATGACAGCCACGTGATCAGTGCATGAGAGCCACGTGATCAGTGCATGATCAGTCACGTGATACATGTGTGATCAGCCACGTGATCAGTGCATGATGAGCCACGTGATCAGTGCAGGATCAATTACGTGATCAGTGCATGATCAGTCACGTGACCAGTACATGGTTGCTACGTGATCGTTGCATGATCAGCCACGTGAGCAGAGCATGATAGCCACGTGGTCAGTGCATGATCAGTCACGTGATCAGTACATGATCAGTCACGTGAACAGTGCATGATCATTTACGTGATCTTTGCATGATCAGTCACGTTACCAGTATATGGTTGCTACGTGATCATTCCATGACGAGCCACGTGAGCAGTGCATGATAGCCACGTGATGTGTGCATGAGTTACGTGAGCAGAGTATGATCAGCCACGTGATCAGTGCATGAGTGCCACGTGATCAGTGCATGATATGTCACGTGACAGGTGTGTGATCAGCCACGTGAACAGTGCATGTTCAGCCACGTGATCAGTGCATGATAGCCACGTGATCAGTGCATGATCAGTTACGTGAGCAGTGTATGATCAGCCACGTGATCAGTGCATGGTCAGACACGTGAACAGTGTATGATCAGCCACGTGATCAGTGCATGATATCCAAGTGATCAGTGCATGATCATCACGTGATCAGTGTATGATCAGCCACGTGAACAGTGCATGCTCAGTCACGTGATCTGGGCCTGCTGAGCTGCGTGATTACTGTCTGCTCATCTGCTTGACAATTGCCAGCTGAGCTGCACGATTCCTGCCTGTCATCTGCTTGACAATTGCCAGCTGTGCTGCGTAATTCCTGCCTGCTCAGCTGCTTGATTATTGCCAGCTGAGCAGCATGATTCCTCACACCTGAGTTCCATGATTATTGCCTGCTGACTGTTTGATTCGTGCCTACTCAGCTCTTTGTTTATTGCCTCCAGAGGCACATGATCAGTGTATGATAGCAAACATGATCAGCGCATGATCAGTCACATGATCAGCGCCATTAAGTCACGTGATCACTACATGATAGTCATGTGATCAGTCCATGCTCAGTCACGGTATCAGTGCATGATCAGCCACGTGATCAGTGCATGATCTGTCACAAGATTAGTGTATGATCATCCACGTGATCAGTGCACGGGCAGTCATGTGATCAGTGCATGATATAGACGTGAACAGTGCATGATCAGTCTCGTGATCAGTGCATGATAGCCACGTGATCAGTGCATGATCAGTCACCTGATGGGTGTATGATCATTCACGTGACCTGTACATGGTAGCTACATGATCATTGCATGATCAGCCACGTGAGTAGTGCATGATAGCCACGTGATCAGTGCATGATCAGTCACGTGATCAGTGCATGATCAGTCACGTGATCAGTGCATGATCAGCCACGTGATCAGTGCATGATCAGCCACGTGATCAGTGCATGATCAGCCACGTGATCAGTGCATGATAGCCACGTGATCAGTGCATGATCAGTCACGTGATCAGTGCATGATCAGTCACGTGATCAGTGCATGATCAGCCACGTGATCAGTGCATGATCAGCCACGTGATCAGTGCATGATCAATCACGTGATCAGTGCATGATCAGCCACGTGATCAGTACATGGTAGCCACGTGATCAGTGCATGATCAGCCACGTGATCAGTGCATGATAGCCACGTGATCAGTGCATGATAGCCACGTGATCAGTGCATGATCAGTCACGTGATCAGTGCATGATCAGCCACGTGATCAGTGCATGATCAGCCACGTGATCAGTGCATGATCAGTCACGTGATCAGTGCATGATCAGCCACGTGATCAGTGCATGATCAGCCACGTGATCAGTGCATGATCAGTCACGTGATCAGTGCATGATCAGTCACGTGATCAGTGCATGATCAGCCACGTGATCAGTGCATGATCAGCCACGTGATCAGTGCATGATCAGTCACGTGATCAGTGCATGATCAGTCACGTGATCAGTGCATGATCAGCCACGTGATCAGTGCATGATCAGCCACGTGATCAGTGCATGATCAGTCACGTGATCAGTGCATGATCAGCCACGTGATCAGTGCATGATCAGCCACGTGATCAGTGCATGATCAGTCACGTGATCAGTGCATGATCAGTCACGTGATCAGTGCATCAGCCACGTGATCAGTGCATGATAGCCACGTGATCAGTGCATGATCAGTCACGTGATCAGTGCATGATCAGTCACGTGATCAGTGCATGATCAGCCACGTGATCAGTGCATGATCAGCCACGTGATCAGTGCATGATCAATTACGTGATCAGTGCATGATCAGTCACGTGATCAGTACATGAAGCACGTGATCAGTGCATGATCAGCCACGTGATCAGTGCATGATGTTACGTGATCAGTGCATGATAGCCACGTGATCAGTGCATGATCAGTCACGTGATCGTGTGTGATCAGCCACGTGATCAGTGCATGATATCCACGTGATCAGTGCATGATCAGCCACGTGATCAGTGCATGAGCCACGTGATCAGTGCATGATCAGTCACGTGATACAGTGTGATCAGCCACGTGATCAGTGCATGATGAGCCACGTGATCAGTGCATGATCAATTACGTGATCAGTGCATGATCAGTCACGTGACCAGTACATGGTTGCTACGTGATCGTTGCATGATCAGCCACGTGAGCAGAGCATGATAGCCACGTGATCAGTGCATGATCAGTCACGTGATCAGTACATGATCAGTCACGTGAACAGTGCATGATCATTTACGTGATCTTTGCATGATCAGTCACGTTACCAGTATATGGTTGCTACGTGATCATTCCATGACGAGCCACGTGAGCAGTGCATGATAGCCACGTGATGTGTGCATGAGTTACGTGAGCAGAGTATGATCAGCCACGTGATCAGTGCATGAGTGCCACGTGATCATGATATGTCACGTGACAGGTGTGTGATCAGCCACGTGAACAGTGCATGTTCAGCCACGTGATCAGTGCATGATAGCCACGTGATCAGTGCATGATCAGTCACGTGATCAGTGTATGATCAGCCACGTGATCAGTGCATGCTCAGTCACGTGATCTGGGCCTGCTGAGCTGCGTGATTACTGTCTGCTCATCTGCTTGACAATTGCCAGCTGAGCTGCACGATTCCTGCCTGTCATCTGCTTGACAATTGCCAGCTGTGCTGCGTAATTCCTGCCTGCTCAGCTGCTTGATTATTGCCAGCTGAGCAGCATGATTCCTCACACCTGAGTTCCATGATTATTGCCTGCTGACTGTTTGATTCGTGCCTACTCAGCTCTTTGTTTATTGCCTCCAGAGGCACATGATCAGTGTATGATAGCAAACATGATCAGCGCATGATCAGTCACATGATCAGCGCCATTAAGTCACGTGATCACTACATGATAGTCATGTGATCAGTCCATGCTCAGTCACGGTATCAGTGCATGATCAGCCACGTGATCAGTGCATGATCTGTCACAAGATTAGTGTATGATCATCCACGTGATCAGTGCACGGGCAGTCATGTGATCAGTGCATGATATAGACGTGAACAGTGCATGATCAGTCTCGTGATCAGTGCATGATAGCCACGTGATCAGTGCATGATCAGTCACCTGATGGGTGTATGATCATTCACGTGACCTGTACATGGTAGCTACATGATCATTGCATGATCAGCCACGTGAGTAGTTCATGATAGCCACGTGATCACTGCATGATCAGTCACGTGATCAGTGCATGATCAGTCATGTGACCAGTACATGGTAGCTGCGTGATCATGGCATGATCAGCCACGTGAGCAGTGCATGATAGCCACGTGATCAGTGCATGATCAGACACGAGATCAGTGCATGATCAGTCACGTGATCAGTGCATGATCAGGCACGTGATCAGTGTATGTCCAGCCAAGTGATCAGTGCATGATAGCCACGTGATCAGTGCATGATCAGTCACGTGATCAGTGCATGATCAGTTATGTGATCAGTGTATGATCAGCCACGTGATCAGTGCATGATCAGCCACATGATCAGTGCATGATCAATTACGTGATCAGTGCATGATCAGTCACGTGACCAGTACATGGTAGCTACGTGATCATTGCCTGATCAGCCACGTGATCAGTGCATGATAGCCACGTGATCAGTGCATGATAGCCACGTGATCAGTGCATGATCAGTCATGTGATACGTGTGTGATCAGCCACATGATCAGTGCATGATATCCACGTGATCAGTGCATGACAGCCACGTGATCAGTGCATGAGAGCCACGGGATCAGTGCATGATCAGTCACGTGATACATGTGTGATCAGCCACGTGATCAGTGCATGATGAGCCACGTGATCAGTGCAGGATCAATTACGTGATCAGTGCATGATCAGTCACGTGACCAGTACATGGTTGCTACGTGATCGTTGCATGATCAGCCACGTGAGCAGAGCATGATAGCCACGTGGTCAGTGCATGATCAGTCACGTGATCAGTACATGATCAGTCACGTGAACAGTGCATGATCATTTACGTGATCTTTGCATGATCAGTCACGTTACCAGTATATGGTTGCTACGTGATCATTCCATGACGAGCCACGTGAGCAGTGCATGATAGCCACGTGATGTGCATGATTACGTGAGCAGAGTATGATCAGCCACGTGATCAGTGCATGAGTGCCACGTGATCAGTGCATGATATGTCACGTGACAGGTGTGTGATCAGCCACGTGAACAGTGCATGTTCAGCCACGTGATCAGTGCATGATAGCCACGTGATCAGTGCATGATCAGTTACGTGAGCAGTGTATGATCAGCCACGTGATCAGTGCATGGTCAGACACGTGAACAGTGTATGATCAGCCACGTGATCAGTGCATGATATCCAAGTGATCAGTGCATGATCATCACGTGATCAGTGTATGATCAGCCACGTGAACAGTGCATGCTCAGTCACGTGATCTGGGCCTGCTGAGCTGCGTGATTACTGTCTGCTCATCTGCTTGACAATTGCCAGCTGAGCTGCACGATTCCTGCCTGTCATCTGCTTGACAATTGCCAGCTGTGCTGCGTAATTCCTGCCTGCTCAGCTGCTTGATTATTGCCAGCTGAGCAGCATGATTCCTCACACTGAGTTCCATGATTATTGCCTGCTGACTGTTTGATTCGTGCCTACTCAGCTCTTTGTTTATTGCCTCCAGAGGCACATGATCAGTGTATGATAGCAAACATGATCAGCGCATGATCAGTCACATGATCAGCGCCATTAAGTCACGTGATCACTACATGATAGTCATGTGATCAGTCCATGCTCAGTCACGGTATCAGTGCATGATCAGCCACGTGATCAGTGCATGATCTGTCACATGATCAGTGTATGATCATCCACGTGATCAGTGCATGGGCAGTCATGTGATCAGTGCATGATATAGACGTGATCAGTGCATGATCAGTCTCGTGATCAGTGCATGATAGCCACGTGATCAGTGCATGATCAGTCACCTGATGGGTGTATGATCATTCACGTGACCTGTACATGGTAGCTACATGATCATTGCATGATCAGCCACGTGAGCAGTGCATGATAGCCACGTGATCAGTGCATGATCAGTCACGTGATCAGTGCATGATCAGTCACGTGATCAGTGCATGATCAGCCACGTGATCAGTGCATGATCAGCCACGTGATCAGTGCATGATCAGCCACGTGATCAGTGCATGATCAGCCACGTGATCAGTGCATGATCAGTCACGTGATCAGTGCATGATCAGTCACGTGATCAGTGTATGATCAGCCACGTGATCAGTGCATGATCAGCACATGATCAGTGCATGATCAGTTACGTGATCAGTGCATGATCAGTCACGTGATCAGTGCATGATAGCTACGTGATCAGTGCATGATCAGCCACGTGATCAGTGCATGATAGCCACGTGATCAGTGCATGATCAGCCACGTGATCAGTGCATGATCAGTCACGTGATCGTGTGTGATCAGCCACGTGATCAGTGCATGATCAGCCACGTGATCAGTGCATGATCAGTCACGTGATCAGTGCATGATCAGCCACGTGATCAGTGCATGATCAGCCACGTGATCAGTGCATGATCAGCCACGTGATCAGTGCATGATCAGTCACGTGATCAGTGCATGATCAGCCACGTGATCAGTGCATGATCAGCCACGTGATCAGTGCATGATCAGTCACGTGATCAGTGCATGATCAGTCACGTGATCAGTGCATGATCAGCCACGTGATCAGTGCATGATCAGCCACGTGATCAGTGCATGATCAGTCACGTGATCAGTGCATGATCAGCCACGTGATCAGTGCATGATCAGCCACGTGATCAGTGCATGATCAGTCACGTGATCAGTGCATGATCAGTCACGTGATCAGTGCATGATCAGCCACGTGATCAGTGCATGATAGCCACGTGATCAGTGCATGATCAGTCACGTGATCAGTGCATGATCAGTCACGTGATCAGTATGATCAGCCACGTGATCAGTGCATGATCAGCCACGTGATCAGTGCATGATCAATTACGTGATCAGTGCATGATCAGTCACGTGACCAGTGCATGGTAGCTACGTGATCAGTGCATGATCAGCCACGTGATCAGTGCATGATCAGTCACGTGATCAGTGCATGATCAGCCACGTGATCAGTGCATGATCAGTCACGTGATCAGTGCATGATCAGCCACGTGATCAGTGCATGATCAGTCATGATCAGTGCATGATCAGCCACGTGATCAGTGCATGATAGCCACGTGATCAGTGCATGATCAGTCACGTGATCAGTGCATGATCAGTCACGTGATCAGTGCATGGTAGCCACGTGATCAGTGCATGATCAGCCACGTGATCAGTGCATGATCAGCCACGTGATCAGTGCATGATAGCCACGTGATCAGTGCATGATCAGTCACGTGATCAGTGCATGATCAGTCACGTGATCAGTGCATGTAGCGTGATCAGTGCATGATCAGCCACGTGATCAGTGCATGATAGCCACGTGATCAGTGCATGATAGCAGCACGTGATCAGTGCATGATCAGTCATGTGATCGTGTGTGATCAGCCACGTGATCAGTGCATGATATCCACGTGATCAGTGCATGACAGCCACGTGATCAGTGCATGATAGCCACGTGATCAGTGCATGATCAGTCACGTGATCATGTGTGATCAGCCACGTGATCAGTGCATGATCAGCCACGTGATCAGTGCATGATCAATCGTGATCAGTGCATGATCAGTCACGTGACCAGTACATGGTTGCTGCGTGATCGTTGCATGATCAGCCACGTGAGCAGTGCATGATAGCCACGTGATCAGTGCATGATCAGTCACGTGATCAGTGCATGATCAGTCACGTGATCAGTGCATGATCATTGGTGATCAGTGCATGATCAGTCACGTGATCAGTATATGGTAGCTACGTGATCATTGCATGACAGCCACGTGATCAGTGCATGATAGCCACGTGATGTGTGCATGAGTTACGTGATCAGTGTATGATCAGCCACGTGATCAGTGCATGAGTTCCACGTGATCAGTGCATGATATGTCACGTGACAGGTGTGTGATCAGCGTGATCAGTGCATGATCAGCCACGTGATCAGTGCATGATAGCCACGTGATCAGTGCATGATCAGTCACGTGATCAGTGCATGATCAGCCACGTGATCAGTGCATGATATCCACGTGATCAGTGCATGACAGCCACGTGATCAGTGCATGATAGCCACGTGATCAGTGCATGATCAGTCACGTGATCATGTGTGATCAGCCACGTGATCAGTGCATGATGAGCCACGTGATCAGTGCATGATCAATTACGTGATCAGTGCATGATCAGTCACGTGACCAGTACATGGTTGCTACGTGATCAGTGCATGATCAGCCACGTGAGCAGTGCATGATAGCCACGTGATCAGTGCATGATCAGTCACGTGATCAGTGCATGATCAGTCACGTGATCAGTGCATGATCATTTACGTGATCAGTGCATGATCAGTCACGTGACCAGTATATGGTTGCTACGTGATCATTCCATGACGAGCCACGTGATCAGTGCATGATAGCCACGTGATGTGCATGATTACGTGAGCAGAGTATGATCAGCCACGTGATCAGTGCATGAGTGCCACGTGATCAGTGCATGATATGTCACGTGACAGTGTGTGATCAGCCACGTGAACAGTGCATGTTCAGCCACGTGATCAGTGCATGATAGCCACGTGATCAGTGCATGATCAGTTACGTGAGCAGTGTATGATCAGCCACGTGATCAGTGCATGGTCAGACACGTGAACAGTGTATGATCAGCCACGTGATCAGTGCATGATATCCAAGTGATCAGTGCATGATCATCACGTGATCAGTGTATGATCAGCCACGTGAACAGTGCATGCTCAGTCACGTGATCAGGGCCTGCTGAGCTGCGTGATTACTGTCTGCTCATCTGCTTGACAATTGCCAGCTGAGCTGCACGATTCCTGCCTGTCATCTGCTTGACAATTGCCAGCTGTGCTGCGTAATTCCTGCCTGCTCAGCTGCTTGATTATTGCCAGCTGAGCAGCATGATTCCTCACACCTGAGTTCCATGATTATTGCCTGCTGACTGTTTGATTCGTGCCTACTCAGCTCTTTGTTTATTGCCTCCAGAGGCACATGATCAGTGTATGATAGCAAACATGATCAGCGCATGATCAGTCACATGATCAGCGCCATTAAGTCACGTGATCACTACATGATAGTCATGTGATCAGTCCATGCTCAGTCACGGTATCAGTGCATGATCAGCCACGTGATCAGTGCATGATCTGTCACAAGATTAGTGTATGATCATCCACGTGATCAGTGCACGGGCAGTCATGTGATCAGTGCATGATATAGACGTGAACAGTGCATGATCAGTCTCGTGATCAGTGCATGATAGCCACGTGATCAGTGCATGATCAGTCACCTGATGGGTGTATGATCATTCACGTGACCTGTACATGGTAGCTACATGATCATTGCATGATCAGCCACGTGAGTAGTTCATGATAGCCACGTGATCACTGCATGATCAGTCACGTGATCAGTGCATGATCAGTCATGTGACCAGTACATGGTAGCTGCGTGATCATGGCATGATCAGCCACGTGAGCAGTGCATGATAGCCACGTGATCAGTGCATGATCAGACACGAGATCAGTGCATGATCAGTCACGTGATCAGTGCATGATCAGCCACGTGATCAGTGCATGACCAGGCACGTGATCAGTGTATGTCCAGCCAAGTGATCAGTGCATGATAGCCACGTGATCAGTGCATGATCAGTCACGTGATCAGTGCATGATCAGTTATGTGATCAGTGTATGATCAGCCACGTGATCAGTGCATGATCAGCCATGATCAGTGCATGATCAATTACGTGATCAGTGCATGATCAGTCACGTGACCAGTACATGGTAGCTACGTGATCATTGCATGATCAGCCACGTGATCAGTGCATGATAGCCACGTGATCAGTGCATGATCAGCCACGTGATCAGTGCATGATCAGTCACGTGATCAGTGCATGATCAGTCACGTGATCAGTGCATGATCAGTCACGTGATCAGTGCATGATCAGCCACGTGATCAGTGCATGATCAGCCACGTGATCAGTGCATGATCAGTCACGTGATCAGTGCATGATCAGTCACGTGATCAGTGCATGATCAGCCACGTGATCAGTGCATGATCAGCCACGTGATCAGTGCATGATCAGTCACGTGATCAGTGCATGATCAGCCACGTGATCAGTGCATGATCAGCCACGTGATCAGTGCATGATCAGTCACGTGATCAGTGCATGATCAGTCACGTGATCAGTGCATGATCAGCCACGTGATCAGTGCATGATAGCCACGTGATCAGTGCATGATCAGTCACGTGATCAGTGCATGATCAGTTATGTGATCAGTGATGATGAGCCACGTGATCAGTGCATGATCAGCCACGTGATCAGTGCATGATCAATTACGTGATCAGTGCATGATCAGTCACGTGACCAGTACATGGTAGCTCATGATCAGTGCATGATCAGCCACGTGATCAGTGCATGATAGCCACGTGATCAGTGCATGATAGCCACGTGATCAGTGCATGATCAGTCGTGATCAGTGTGTGATCAGCCACGTGATCAGTGCATGATATCCACGTGATCAGTGCATGACAGCCATGATCAGTGCATGAGCCACGTGATCAGTGCATGATCAGTCACGTGATACATGTGTGATCAGCCACGTGATCAGTGCATGATGAGCCACGTGATCAGTGCAGGATCAATTACGTGATCAGTGCATGATCAGTCACGTGACCAGTACATGGTTGCTACGTGATCGTTGCATGATCAGCCACGTGAGCAGTGCATGATAGCCACGTGGTCAGTGCATGATCAGTCACGTGATCAGTACATGATCAGTCACGTGAACAGTGCATGATCATTTACGTGATCTTTGCATGATCAGTCACGTGACCAGTATATGGTTGCTCATGATCATTCCATGACGAGCCACGTGAGCAGTGCATGATAGCCACGTGATGTGTGCATGAGTTACGTGAGCAGTGTATGATCAGCCACGTGATCAGTGCATGAGTGCCACGTGATCAGTGCATGATATGTCACGTGACAGTGTGTGATCAGCCACGTGAACAGTGCATGTTCAGCCACGTGATCAGTGCATGATAGCCACGTGATCAGTGCATGATCAGTCACGTGATCAGTGTATGATCAGCCACGTGATCAGTGCATGCTCAGATCACGTGATCTGGGCCTGCTGAGCTGCGTGATTACTGTCTGCTCATCTGCTTGACAATGCCAGCTGAGCTGCACGATTCCTGCCTGTCATCTGCTTGACAATTGCCAGCTGTGCTGCGTAATTCCTGCCTGCTCAGCTGCTTGATTATTGCCAGCTGAGCAGCATGATTCCTCACACCTGAGTTCCATGATTATTGCCTGCTGACTGTTTGATTCGTGCCTACTCAGCTCTTTGTTTATTGCCTCCAGAGGCACATGATCAGTGTATGATAGCAAACATGATCAGCGCATGATCAGTCACATGATCAGCGCCATTAAGTCACGTGATCACTACATGATAGTCATGTGATCAGTCCATGCTCAGTCACGGTATCAGTGCATGATCAGCCACGTGATCAGTGCATGATCTGTCACAAGATTAGTGTATGATCATCCACGTGATCAGTGCACGGGCAGTCATGTGATCAGTGCATGATATAGACGTGAACAGTGCATGATCAGTCTCGTGATCAGTGCATGATAGCCACGTGATCAGTGCATGATCAGTCACCTGATGGGTGTATGATCATTCACGTGACCTGTACATGGTAGCTACATGATCATTGCATGATCAGCCACGTGAGTAGTTCATGATAGCCACGTGATCACTGCATGATCAGTCACGTGATCAGTGCATGATCAGTCATGTGACCAGTACATGGTAGCTGCGTGATCATGGCATGATCAGCCACGTGAGCAGTGCATGATAGCCACGTGATCAGTGCATGATCAGACACGAGATCAGTGCATGATCAGTCACGTGATCAGTGCATGATCAGCCACGTGATCAGTGCATGACCAGGCACGTGATCAGTGTATGTCCAGCCAAGTGATCAGTGCATGATAGCCACGTGATCAGTGCATGATCAGTCACGTGATCAGTGCATGATCAGTTATGTGAACAGTGTATGATCAGCCACGTGATCAGTGCATGATCAGCCACATGATCAGTGCATGATCAATTACGTGATCAGTGCATGATCAGTCACGTGACCAGTACATGGTAGCTACGTGATCATTGCCTGATAAGCCACGTGATCAGTGCATGATAGCCACGTGATCAGTGCATGATAGCCACGTGATCAGTGCATGATCAGTCATGTGAATCGTGTGTGATCAGCCACATGATCAGTGCATGATATCCACGTGATCAGTGCATGACAGCCACGTGATCAGTGCATGAGAGCCACGGGATCAGTGCATGATCAGTCACGTGATACATGTGTGATCAGCCACGTGATCAGTGCATGATGAGCCACGTGATCAGTGCAGGATCAATTACGTGATCAGTGCATGATCAGTCACGTGACCAGTACATGGTTGCTACGTGATCGTTGCATGATCAGCCACGTGAGCAGAGCATGATAGCCACGTGGTCAGTGCATGATCAGTCACGTGATCAGTACATGATCAGTCACGTGAACAGTGATCATTTACGTGATCTTTGCATGATCAGTCACGTGACCAGTATATGGTTGCTACGTGATCATTCCATGATCAGCCACGTGAGCAGTGCATGATAGCCACGTGATCAGTGCATGATCAGTCACGTGATCAGTGCATGATCAGCCACGTGATCAGTGCATGATCATGCACGTGATCAGTGCATGATCAGTCACGTGAGTATGGTGCTACGTGATCAGTCCATGACGTACGTGACAGTGCATGATCAGCCACGTGATCAGTGCATGAGCCACGTGATCAGTGCATGATCAGCCACGTGATCAGTGCATGATGAGTGCCACGTGATCAGTGCATGATAGTCACGTGACAGTGTGTGATCAGCCACGTGAACAGTGCATGATCAGCCACGTGATCAGTGCATGATAGCCACGTGATCAGTGCATGATCATCACGTGATCAGTGTATGATCAGCCACGTGAACAGTGCATGCTCAGTCACGTGATCTGGGCCTGCTGAGCTGCGTGATTACTGTCTGCTCATCTGCTTGACAATTGCCAGCTGAGCTGCACGATTCCTGCCTGTCATCTGCTTGACAATTGCCAGCTGTGCTGCGTAATTCCTGCCTGCTCAGCTGCTTGATTATTGCCAGCTGAGCAGCATGATTCCTCACACCTGAGTTCCATGATTATTGCCTGCTGACTGTTTGATTCGTGCCTACTCAGCTCTTTGTTTATTGCCTCCAGAGGCACATGATCAGTGTATGATAGCAAACATGATCAGCGCATGATCAGTCACATGATCAGCGCCATTAAGTCACGTGATCACTACATGATAGTCATGTGATCAGTCCATGCTCAGTCACGGTATCAGTGCATGATCAGCCACGTGATCAGTGCATGATCTGTCACAAGATTAGTGTATGATCATCCACGTGATCAGTGCACGGGCAGTCATGTGATCAGTGCATGATATAGACGTGAACAGTGCATGATCAGTCTCGTGATCAGTGCATGATAGCCACGTGATCAGTGCATGATCAGTCACCTGATGGGTGTATGATCATTCACGTGACCTGTACATGGTAGCTACATGATCATTGCATGATCAGCCACGTGAGTAGTTCATGATAGCCACGTGATCACTGCATGATCAGTCACGTGATCAGTGCATGATCAGTCATGTGACCAGTACATGGTAGCTGCGTGATCATGGCATGATCAGCCACGTGAGCAGTGCATGATAGCCACGTGATCAGTGCATGATCAGACACGAGATCAGTGCATGATCAGTCACGTGATCAGTGCATGATCAGCCACGTGATCAGTGCATGACCAGGCACGTGATCAGTGTATGTCCAGCCAAGTGATCAGTGCATGATAGCCACGTGATCAGTGCATGATCAGTCACGTGATCAGTGCATGATCAGTTATGTGATCAGTGTATGATCAGCCACGTGATCAGTGCATGATCAGCCACATGATCAGTGCATGATCAATTACGTGATCAGTGCATGATCAGTCACGTGACCAGTACATGGTAGCTACGTGATCATTGCCTGATCAGCCACGTGATCAGTGCATGATAGCCACGTGATCAGTGCATGATAGCCACGTGATCAGTGCATGATCAGTCATGTGATACGTGTGTGATCAGCCACATGATCAGTGCATGATATCCACGTGATCAGTGCATGACAGCCACGTGATCAGTGCATGAGAGCCACGGGATCAGTGCATGATCAGTCACGTGATACATGTGTGATCAGCCACGTGATCAGTGCATGATGAGCCACGTGATCAGTGCAGGATCAATTACGTGATCAGTGCATGATCAGTCACGTGACCAGTACATGGTTGCTACGTGATCGTTGCATGATCAGCCACGTGAGCAGAGCATGATAGCCACGTGGTCAGTGCATGATCAGTCACGTGATCAGTACATGATCAGTCACGTGAACAGTGCATGATCATTTACGTGATCTTTGCATGATCAGTCACGTTACCAGTATATGGTTGCTACGTGATCATTCCATGACGAGCCACGTGAGCAGTGCATGATAGCCACGTGATGTGTGCATGAGTTACGTGAGCAGAGTATGATCAGCCACGTGATCAGTGCATGAGTGCCACGTGATCAGTGCATGATATGTCACGTGACAGGTGTGTGATCAGCCACGTGAACAGTGCATGTTCAGCCACGTGATCAGTGCATGATAGCCACGTGATCAGTGCATGATCAGTTACGTGAGCAGTGTATGATCAGCCACGTGATCAGTGCATGGTCAGACACGTGAACAGTGTATGATCAGCCACGTGATCAGTGCATGATATCCAAGTGATCAGTGCATGATCATCACGTGATCAGTGTATGATCAGCCACGTGAACAGTGCATGCTCAGTCACGTGATCTGGGCCTGCTGAGCTGCGTGATTACTGTCTGCTCATCTGCTTGACAATTGCCAGCTGAGCTGCACGATTCCTGCCTGTCATCTGCTTGACAATTGCCAGCTGTGCTGCGTAATTCCTGCCTGCTCAGCTGCTTGATTATTGCCAGCTGAGCAGCATGATTCCTCACACCTGAGTTCCATGATTATTGCCTGCTGACTGTTTGATTCGTGCCTACTCAGCTCTTTGTTTATTGCCTCCAGAGGCACATGATCAGTGTATGATAGCAAACATGATCAGCGCATGATCAGTCACATGATCAGCGCCATTAAGTCACGTGATCACTACATGATAGTCATGTGATCAGTCCATGCTCAGTCACGGTATCAGTGCATGATCAGCCACGTGATCAGTGCATGATCTGTCACAAGATTAGTGTATGATCATCCACGTGATCAGTGCACGGGCAGTCATGTGATCAGTGCATGATATAGACGTGAACAGTGCATGATCAGTCTCGTGATCAGTGCATGATAGCCACGTGATCAGTGCATGATCAGTCACCTGATGGGTGTATGATCATTCACGTGACCTGTACATGGTAGCTACATGATCATTGCATGATCAGCCACGTGAGTAGTTCATGATAGCCACGTGATCACTGCATGATCAGTCACGTGATCAGTGCATGATCAGTCATGTGACCAGTACATGGTAGCTGCGTGATCATGGCATGATCAGCCACGTGAGCAGTGCATGATAGCCACGTGATCAGTGCATGATCAGACACGAGATCAGTGCATGATCAGTCACGTGATCAGTGCATGATCAGCCACGTGATCAGTGCATGACCAGGCACGTGATCAGTGTATGTCCAGCCAAGTGATCAGTGCATGATAGCCACGTGATCAGTGCATGATCAGTCACGTGATCAGTGCATGATCAGTTATGTGATCAGTGTATGATCAGCCACGTGATCAGTGCATGATCAGCCACATGATCAGTGCATGATCAATTACGTGCTCAGTGCATGATCAGTCACGTGACAAGTACATGGTAGCTACGTGATCATTGCCTGATCAGCCACGTGATCAGTGCATGATAGCCACGTGATCAGTGCATGATAGCCACGTGATCAGTGCATGATCAGTCATGTGATACGTGTGTGATCAGCCACGTGATCAGTGCATGATATCCACGTGATCAGTGCATGACAGCCACGTGATCAGTGCATGAGAGCCACGGGATCAGTGCATGATCAGTCACGTGATACATGTATGATCAGCCACGTGATCAGTGCAGGATCAATTACGTGATCAGTGCATGATCAGTCACGTGACCAGTACATGGTTGCTACGTGATCGTTGCATGATCAGCTACGTGAGCAGAGCATGATAGCCACGTGGTCAGTGCATGATCAGTCACGTGATCAGTACATGATCAGTCACGTGAACAGTGCATGATCATTTACGTGATCTTTGCATGATCAGTCACGTTACCAGTATATGGTTGCTACGTGATCATTCCATGACGAGCCACGTGAGCAGTGCATGATAGCCACGTGATGTGTGCATGAGTTACGTGAGCAGAGTATGATCAGCCACGTGATCAGTGCATGAGTGCCACGTGATCAGTGCATGATATGTCACGTGACAGGTGTGTGATCCGCCACGTGAACAGTGCATGTTCAGCCACGTGATCAGTGCATGATAGCCACGTGATCAGTGCATGATCAGCCACGTGATCAGTGCATGGTCAGACACGTGAACAGTGTATGATCAGCCACGTGATCAGTGCATGATATCCAAGTGATCAGGGCATGATCATCACGTGATCAGTGTATGATCAGCCACGTGAACAGTGCATGCTCAGTCACGTGATCTGGGCCTGCTGAGCTGCGTGATTACTGTCTGCTCATCTGCTTGACAATTGCCAGCTGAGCTGCACGATTCCTGCCTGTCATCTGCTTGACAATTGCCAGCTGTGCTGCGTAATTCCTGCCTGCTCAGCTGCTTGATTATTGCCAGCTGAGCAGCATGATTCCTCACACCTGAGTTCCATGATTATTGCCTGCTGACTGTTTGATTCGTGCCTACTCAGCTCTTTGTTTATTGCCTCCAGAGGCACATGATCAGTGTATGATAGCAAACATGATCAGCGCATGATCAGTCACGATCAGCGCCATTAAGTCACGTGATCACTACATGATAGTCATGTGATCAGTCCATGCTCAGTCACGGTATCAGTGCATGATCAGCCACGTGATCAGTGCATGATCTGTCACAAGATTAGTGTATGATCATCCACGTGATCAGTGCACGGGCAGTCATGTGATCAGTGCATGATATAGACGTGAACAGTGCATGATCAGTCTCGTGATCAGTGCATGATAGCCACGTGATCAGTGCATGATCAGTCACCTGATGGGTGTATGATCATTCACGTGACCTGTACATGGTAGCTACATGATCATTGCATGATCAGCCACGTGAGTAGTTCATGATAGCCACGTGATCACTGCATGATCAGTCACGTGATCAGTGCATGATCAGTCATGTGACCAGTACATGGTAGCTGCGTGATCATGGCATGATCAGCCACGTGAGCAGTGCATGATAGCCACGTGATCAGTGCATGATCAGACACGAGATCAGTGCATGATCAGTCACGTGATCAGTGCATGATCAGCCACGTGATCAGTGCATGACCAGGCACGTGATCAGTGTATGTCCAGCCAAGTGATCAGTGCATGATAGCCACGTGATCAGTGCATGATCAGTCACGTGATCAGTGCATGATCAGTTATGTGATCAGTGTATGATCAGCCACGTGATCAGTGCATGATCAGCCACGTGATCAGTGCATGATCAATTACGTGATCAGTGCATGATCAGTCACGTGACCAGTACATGGTAGCTACGTGATCATTGCATGATCAGCCACGTGATCAGTGCATGATAGCCACGTGATCAGTGCATGATAGCCACGTGATCAGTGCATGATCAGTCATGTGATACGTGTGTGATCAGCCACGTGATCAGTGCATGATATCCACGTGATCAGTGCATGACAGCCACGTGATCAGTGCATGAGAGCCACGTGATCAGTGCATGATCAGTCACGTGATACATGTGTGATCAGCCACGTGATCAGTGCATGATGAGCCACGTGATCAGTGCATGATCAGTTACGTGATCAGTGCATGATCAGTCACGTGACCAGTACATGGTTGCTACGTGATCAGTGCATGATCAGCCACGTGATCAGTGCATGATAGCCACGTGATCAGTGCATGATCAGTCACGTGATCAGTGCATGATCAGCCACGTGAACAGTGCATGCTCAGTCACGTGATCTGGGCCTGCTGAGCTGCGTGATTACTGTCTGCTCATCTGCTTGACAGTGCCAGCTGAGCTGCACGATTCCTGCCTGTCATCTGCTTGACAATGCCAGCTGTGCTGCGTAATTCCTGCCTGCTCAGCTGCTTGATTATGCCAGCTGAGCAGCATGATTCCTCACACCTGTGTTCCATGATTATTGCCTGCTGACTGTTTGATTCGTGCCTACTCAGCTCTTTGTTTATTGCCTCCAGAGGCACATGATCAGTGTATGATAGCAAACATGATCAGCGCATGATCAGTCACATGATCAGCGCCATTAAGTCACGTGATCACTACATGATAGTCATGTGATCAGTCCATGCTCAGTCACGGTATCAGTGCATGATCAGCCACGTGATCAGTGCATGATCTGTCACAAGATTAGTGTATGATCATCCACGTCAGTGCACGGGCAGTCATGTGATCAGTGCATGATATAGACGTGAACAGTGCATGATCAGTCTCGTGATCAGTGCATGATCAGTCACGTGATCAGTGCATGATCAGCCACGTGATCAGTGCATGATCAGCCACGTGATCAGTGCATGATCAGTTACGTGATCAGTGCATGATCAGTCACGTGACCAGTACATGGTAGCTACGTGATCAGTGCATGATCAGCCACGTGATCAGTGCATGATAGCCACGTGATCAGTGCATGATCAGCCACGTGATCAGTGCATGATCAGCCACGTGATCAGTGCATGATCAGTTACGTGATCAGTGCATGATCAGTCACGTGATCAGTGCATGATAGCTACGTGATCAGTGCATGATCAGCCACGTGATCAGTGCATGATAGCCACGTGATCAGTGCATGATAGCCACGTGATCAGTGCATGATCAGTCATGTGATCAGTGTGATCAGCCACGTGATCAGTGCATGATAGCCACGTGATCAGTGCATGAGAGCCACGTGATCAGTGCATGATCAGTCACGTGATACATGTGTGATCAGCCACGTGATCAGTGCATGATGAGCCACGTGATCAGTGCAGGATCAATTGTGATCAGTGCATGATCAGTCACGTGACCAGTACATGGTTGCTACGTGATCGTTGCATGATCAGCCACGTGAGCAGAGCATGATAGCCACGTGGTCAGTGCATGATCAGTCACGTGATCAGTACATGATCAGTCACGTGAACAGTGCATGATCATTTACGTGATCTTTGCATGATCAGTCACGTTACCAGTATATGGTTGCTACGTGATCATTCCATGACGAGCCACGTGAGCAGTGCATGATAGCCACGTGATGTGTGCATGAGTTACGTGAGCAGAGTATGATCAGCCACGTGATCAGTGCATGAGTGCCACGTGATCAGTGCATGATATGTCACGTGACAGGTGTGTGATCAGCCACGTGAACAGTGCATGTTCAGCCACGTGATCAGTGCATGATAGCCACGTGATCAGTGTATGATCAGCCACGTGATCAGTGCATGGTCAGACACGTGAACAGTGTATGATCAGCCACGTGATCAGTGCATGATATCCAAGTGATCAGTGCATGATCATCACGTGATCAGTGTATGATCAGCCACGTGAACAGTGCATGCTCAGTCACGTGATCTGGGCCTGCTGAGCTGCGTGATTACTGTCTGCTCATCTGCTTGACAATTGCCAGCTGAGCTGCACGATTCCTGCCTGTCATCTGCTTGACAATTGCCAGCTGTGCTGCGTAATTCCTGCCTGCTCAGCTGCTTGATTATTGCCAGCTGAGCAGCATGATTCCTCACACCTGAGTTCCATGATTATTGCCTGCTGACTGTTTGATTCGTGCCTACTCAGCTCTTTGTTTATTGCCTCCAGAGGCACATGATCAGTGTATGATAGCAAACATGATCAGCGCATGATCAGTCACATGATCAGCGCCATTAAGTCACGTGATCACTACATGATAGTCATGTGATCAGTCCATGCTCAGTCACGGTATCAGTGCATGATCAGCCACGTGATCAGTGCATGATCTGTCACAAGATTAGTGTATGATCATCCACGTGATCAGTGCACGGGCAGTCATGTGATCAGTGCATGATATAGACGTGAACAGTGCATGATCAGTCTCGTGATCAGTGCATGATAGCCACGTGATCAGTGCATGATCAGTCACCTGATGGGTGTATGATCATTCACGTGACCTGTACATGGTAGCTACATGATCATTGCATGATCAGCCACGTGAGTAGTTCATGATAGCCACGTGATCACTGCATGATCAGTCACGTGATCAGTGCATGATCAGTCATGTGACCAGTACATGGTAGCTGCGTGATCATGGCATGATCAGCCACGTGAGCAGTGCATGATAGCCACGTGATCAGTGCATGATCAGACACGAGATCAGTGCATGATCAGTCACGTGATCAGTGCATGATCAGCCACGTGATCAGTGCATGACCAGGCACGTGATCAGTGTATGTCCAGCCAAGTGATCAGTGCATGATAGCCACGTGATCAGTGCATGATCAGTCACGTGATCAGTGCATGATCAGTTATGTGATCAGTGTATGATGCGTGATCAGTGCATGATCAGCCACATGATCAGTGCATGATCAATTACGTGATCAGTGCATGATCAGTCACGTGACCAGTACATGGTAGCTACGTGATCATTGCCTGATCAGCCATGATCAGTGCATGATAGCCACGTGATCAGTGCATGATAGCCACGTGATCAGTGCATGATCAGTCATGTGATACGTGTGTGATCAGCCACGTGATCAGTGCATGATATCCACGTGATCAGTGCATGACAGCCACGTGATCAGTGCATGAGAGCCACGTGATCAGTGCATGATCAGTCACGTGATACATGTGTGATCAGCCACGTGATCAGTGCATGATGAGCCACGTGATCAGTGCAGGATCAATTACGTGATCAGTGCATGATCAGTCACGTGACCAGTACATGGTTGCTACGTGATCGTTGCATGATCAGCCACGTGAGCAGAGCATGATAGCCACGTGGTCAGTGCATGATCAGTCACGTGATCAGTACATGATCAGTCACGTGAACAGTGCATGATCATTTACGTGATCTTTGCATGATCAGTCACGTTACCAGTATATGGTTGCTACGTGATCATTCCATGACGAGCCACGTGAGCAGTGCATGATAGCCACGTGATGTGTGCATGAGTTACGTGAGCAGAGTATGATCAGCCACGTGATCAGTGCATGAGTGCCACGTGATCAGTGCATGATCACGTGACAGGTGTGTGATCAGCCACGTGAACAGTGCATGTTCAGCCACGTGATCAGTGCATGATAGCCACGTGATCAGTGCATGATCAGCCACGTGATCAGTGCATGGTCAGACACGTGAACAGTGTATGATCAGCCACGTGATCAGTGCATGATATCCAAGTGATCAGTGCATGATCATCACGTGATCAGTGTATGATCAGCCACGTGAACAGTGCATGCTCAGTCACGTGATCTGGGCCTGCTGAGCTGCGTGATTACTGTCTGCTCATCTGCTTGACAATTGCCAGCTGAGCTGCACGATTCCTGCCTGTCATCTGCTTGACAATTGCCAGCTGTGCTGCGTAATTCCTGCCTGCTCAGCTGCTTGATTATTGCCAGCTGAGCAGCATGATTCCTCACACCTGAGTTCCATGATTATTGCCTGCTGACTGTTTGATTCGTGCCTACTCAGCTCTTTGTTTATTGCCTCCAGAGGCACATGATCAGTGTATGATAGCAAACATGATCAGCGCATGATCAGTCACATGATCAGCGCCATTAAGTCACGTGATCACTACATGATAGTCATGTGATCAGTCCATGCTCAGTCACGGTATCAGTGCATGATCAGCCACGTGATCAGTGCATGATCTGTCACAAGATTAGTGTATGATCATCCACGTGATCAGTGCAGGCAGTCATGTGATCAGTGCATGATATAGACGTGAACAGTGCATGATCAGTCTCGTGATCAGTGCATGATAGCCACGTGATCAGTGCATGATCAGTCACCTGATGGGTGTATGATCATTCACGTGACCTGTACATGGTAGCTACATGATCATTGCATGATCAGCCACGTGAGTAGTTCATGATAGCCACGTGATCACTGCATGATCAGTCACGTGATCAGTGCATGATCAGTCATGTGACCAGTACATGGTAGCTGCGTGATCATGGCATGATCAGCCACGTGAGCAGTGCATGATCAGTGATCAGTGCATGATCACAGCAGTGCATGATCAGATGATCAGTGCATGATCAGCCACGTGATCAGTGCATGATCAGCCACGTGATCAGTGCATGATCAGTCACGTGATCAGTGCATGATCAGTTGATCAGTGATCAGTGTATGATCAGCCACGTGATCAGTGCATGATCAGCCACAGATCAGTGCATGATCAATTACGTGATCAGTGCATGATCAGTCACGTGACCAGTACATGGTAGCTACGTGATCATTGCCTGATCAGCCATGATCAGTGCATGATAGCCACGTGATCAGTGCATGATAGCCGTGATCAGTGCATGATCAGTCATGTGATCGTGTGTGATCAGCCGTGATCAGTGCATGATATCACGTGATCAGTGCATGACAGCCACGTGATCAGTGCATGATAGCCACGTGATCAGTGCATGATCAGTCACGTGATACATGTGTGATCAGCCACGTGATCAGTGCATGATGAGCCACGTGATCAGTGCAGGATCAATTCGTGATCAGTGCATGATCAGTCACGTGACCAGTACATGGTTGCTACGTGATCGTGCATGATCAGCACGTGACAGTGCATGATAGCCACGTGATCAGTGCATGATCAGTCACGTGATCAGTGCATGATCAGTCACGTGAACAGTGCATGATCATTCGTGATCTTTGCATGATCAGTCACGTACCAGTATATGGTTGCTACGTGATCATTCCATGCGAGCCACGTGAGCAGTGCATGATAGCCGTGATGTGTGCATGAGTTCGTGAGCAGAGTATGATCAGCCACGTGATCAGTGCATGATAGTCCATGATCAGTGCATGATATGTCACGTGACAGTGTGTGATCAGCCACGTGATCAGTGCATGATCAGCCACGTGATCAGTGCATGATAGCCACGTGATCAGTGCATGATCAGTTACGTGATCAGTGTATGATCAGCCACGTGATCAGTGCATGATCAGTCACGTGATCAGTGCATGTAGCTGCGTGATCATGCATGATCAGCCACGTGATCAGTGCATGATCAGCCACGTGATCAGTGCATGATCAGTCACGTGATCAGTGCATGATCAGTCACGTGATCAGTGCATGATCAGCCACGTGATCAGTGCATGATCAGTCACGTGATCAGTGCATGATAGCCACGTGATCAGTGCATGATCAGTCATGTGATCGTGTGTGATCAGCCACGTGATCAGTGCATGATATCCACGTGATCAGTGCATGACAGCCACGTGATCAGTGCATGAGAGCCACGTGATCAGTGCATGATCAGTCACGTGATCATGTGTGATCAACGTGATCAGTGCATGATCAGCCACGTGATCAGTGCAGGATCAGTCGTGATCAGTGCATGATCAGTCATGACCAGTACATGGGCTACGTGATCGTGCATGATCAGCCACGTGAGCAGAGCATGATAGCCACGTGATCAGTGCATGATCAGTCACGTGATCAGTACATGATCAGTCACGTGAACAGTGCATGATCATTTACGTGATCTTGCATGATCAGTCACGTTACCAGTATATGGTTGCTCGTGATCATTCATGACGAGCCACGTGAGCAGTGCATGATAGCCACGTGATGTGTGCATGAGTTACGTGAGCAGAGTATGATCAGCCACGTGATCAGTGCATGAGTGCCACGTGATCAGTGCATGATATGTCACGTGACAGGTGTGTGATCAGCCACGTGAACAGTGCATGTTCAGCCACGTGATCAGTGCATGATAGCCACGTGATCAGTGCATGATCAGTTACGTGAGCAGTGTATGATCAGCCACGTGATCAGTGCATGGTCAGACACGTGAACAGTGTATGATCAGCCACGTGATCAGTGCATGATATCCAAGTGATCAGTGCATGATCATCACGTGATCAGTGTATGATCAGCCACGTGAACAGTGCATGCTCAGTCACGTGATCTGGGCCTGCTGAGCTGCGTGATTACTGTCTGCTCATCTGCTTGACAATTGCCAGCTGAGCTGCACGATTCCTGCCTGTCATCTGCTTGACAATTGCCAGCTGTGCTGCGTAATTCCTGCCTGCTCAGCTGCTTGATTATTGCCAGCTGAGCAGCATGATTCCTCACACCTGTGTTCCATGATTATTGCCTGCTGACTGTTTGATTCGTGCCTACTCAGCTCTTTGTTTATTGCCTCCAGAGGCACATGATCAGTGTATGATAGCAAACATGATCAGCGCATGATCAGTCACATGATCAGCGCCATTAAGTCACGTGATCACTACATGATAGTCATGTGATCAGTCCATGCTCAGTCACGGTATCAGTGCATGATCAGCCACGTGATCAGTGCATGATCTGTCACAAGATTAGTGTATGATCATCCACGTGATCAGTGCAGGGCAGTCATGTGATCAGTGCATGATATAGACGTGAACAGTGCATGATCAGTCTCGTGATCAGTGCATGATAGCCACGTGATCAGTGCATGATCAGTCACCTGATGGGTGTATGATCATTCACGTGACCTGTACATGGTAGCTACATGATCATTGCATGATCAGCCACGTGAGTAGTTCATGATAGCCACGTGATCACTGCATGATCAGTCACGTGATCAGTGCATGATCAGTCATGTGACCAGTACATGGTAGCTCGTGATCATGGCATGATCAGCCACGTGAGCAGTGCATGATAGCCACGTGATCAGTGCATGATCAGACACGAGATCAGTGCATGATCAGTCACGTGATCAGTGCATGATCAGCCACGTGATCAGTGCATGACCAGGCACGTGATCAGTGTATGTCCAGCCAAGTGATCAGTGCATGATAGCCACGTGATCAGTGCATGATCAGTCACGTGATCAGTGCATGATCAGTTATGTGATCAGTGTATGATCAGCCACGTGATCAGTGCATGATCAGCCACATGATCAGTGCATGATCAATTACGTGATCAGTGCATGATCAGTCACGTGACCAGTACATGGTAGCTACGTGATCATTGCCTGATCAGCCACGTGATCAGTGCATGATAGCCACGTGATCAGTGCATGATAGCCACGTGATCAGTGCATGATCAGTCATGTGATACGTGTGTGATCAGCCATGATCAGTGCATGATATCCACGTGATCAGTGCATGACAGCCACGTGATCAGTGCATGAGAGCCACGGGATCAGTGCATGATCAGTCACGTGATACATGTGTGATCAGCCACGTGATCAGTGCATGATGAGCCACGTGATCAGTGCAGGATCAATTACGTGATCAGTGCATGATCAGTCACGTGACCAGTACATGGTTGCTACGTGATCGTTGCATGATCAGCCACGTGAGCAGAGCATGATAGCCACGTGATCAGTGCATGATCAGTCACGTGATCAGTACATGATCAGTCACGTGAACAGTGCATGATCATTTACGTGATCTTTGCATGATCAGTCACGTTACCAGTATATGGTTGCTACGTGATCATTCCATGACGAGCCACGTGAGCAGTGCATGATAGCCACGTGATGTGTGCATGAGTTACGTGAGCAGAGTATGATCAGCCACGTGATCAGTGCATGAGTGCCACGTGATCAGTGCATGATATGTCACGTGACAGGTGTGTGATCAGCCACGTGAACAGTGCATGTTCAGCCACGTGATCAGTGCATGATAGCCACGTGATCAGTGCATGATCAGTTACGTGAGCAGTGTATGATCAGCCACGTGATCAGTGCATGGTCAGACACGTGAACAGTGTATGATCAGCCACGTGATCAGTGCATGATATCCAAGTGATCAGTGCATGATCATCACGTGATCAGTGTATGATCAGCCACGTGAACAGTGCATGCTCAGTCACGTGATCTGGGCCTGCTGAGCTGCGTGATTACTGTCTGCTCATCTGCTTGACAATTGCCAGCTGAGCTGCACGATTCCTGCCTGTCATCTGCTTGACAATTGCCAGCTGTGCTGCGTAATTCCTGCCTGCTCAGCTGCTTGATTATTGCCAGCTGAGCAGCATGATTCCTCACACCTGAGTTCCATGATTATTGCCTGCTGACTGTTTGATTCGTGCCTACTCAGCTCTTTGTTTATTGCCTCCAGAGGCACATGATCAGTGTATGATAGCAAACATGATCAGCGCATGATCAGTCACATGATCAGCGCCATTAAGTCACGTGATCACTACATGATAGTCATGTGATCAGTCCATGCTCAGTCACGGTATCAGTGCATGATCAGCCACGTGATCAGTGCATGATCTGTCACAAGATTAGTGTATGATCATCCACGTGATCAGTGCACGGGCAGTCATGTGATCAGTGCATGATATAGACGTGAACAGTGCATGATCAGTCTCGTGATCAGTGCATGATAGCCACGTGATCAGTGCATGATCAGTCACCTGATGGGTGTATGATCATTCACGTGACCTGTACATGGTAGCTACATGATCATTGCATGATCAGCCACGTGATCAGTGCATGCAGTCACGTGATCAGTGCATGATCAGACGTGATCAGTGCATGATCAGTCACGTGATCAGTGCATGATAGCCACGTGATCAGTGCATGATCAGTCACGTGATCAGTGCATGATCAGTCACGTGATCAGTGCATGATAGCTACGTGATCAGTGCATGATCAGCCACGTGATCAGTGCATGATAGCCACGTGATCAGTGCATGATCAGTCACGTGATCAGTGCATGATCAGTCACGTGATCAGTGCATGGTAGCTCGTGATCATGCATGATCAGCCACGTGATCAGTGCATGATAGCCACGTGATCAGTGCATGATCAGTCACGTGATCAGTGCATGATCAGTCACGTGATCAGTGCATGATCAGCCACGTGATCAGTGCATGATCAGTCACGTGATCAGTGCATGATCAGCCACGTGATCAGTGCATGATCAGTCACGTGATCAGTGTATGATCAGCCACGTGATCAGTGCATGATAGCCACGTGATCAGTGCATGATCAGTCACGTGATCAGTGCATGATCAGTTATGTGATCAGTGTATGATCAGCCACGTGATCAGTGCATGATCAGCCACATGATCAGTGCATGATCAATTCGTGATCAGTGCATGATCAGTCACGTGACAGTACATGGTAGCTACGTGATCATTGCCTGATCAGCCACGTGATCAGTGCATGATAGCCACGTGATCAGTGCATGATAGCCACGTGATCAGTGCATGATCAGTCATGTGATACGTGTGTGATCAGCCACGTGATCAGTGCATGATATCCACGTGATCAGTGCATGACAGCCACGTGATCAGTGCATGAGAGCCACGTGATCAGTGCATGATCAGTCACGTGATACATGTGTGATCAGCCACGTGATCAGTGCATGATGAGCCACGTGATCAGTGCAGGATCAATTACGTGATCAGTGCATGATCAGTCACGTGACCAGTACATGGTTGCTACGTGATCGTTGCATGATCAGCCACGTGAGCAGAGCATGATAGCCACGTGGTCAGTGCATGATCAGTCACGTGATCAGTACATGATCAGTCACGTGAACAGTGCATGATCATTTACGTGATCTTTGCATGATCAGTCACGTTACCAGTATATGGTTGCTACGTGATCATTCCATGACGAGCCACGTGAGCAGTGCATGATAGCCACGTGATGTGTGCATGAGTTACGTGAGCAGAGTATGATCAGCCACGTGATCAGTGCATGAGTGCCACGTGATCAGTGCATGATATGTCACGTGACAGGTGTGTGATCAGCCACGTGAACAGTGCATGTTCAGCCACGTGATCAGTGCATGATAGCCACGTGATCAGTGCATGATCAGTTACGTGAGCAGTGTATGATCAGCCACGTGATCAGTGCATGGTCAGACACGTGAACAGTGTATGATCAGCCACGTGATCAGTGCATGATATCCAAGTGATCAGTGCATGATCATCACGTGATCAGTGTATGATCAGCCACGTGAACAGTGCATGCTCAGTCACGTGATCTGGGCCTGCTGAGCTGCGTGATTACTGTCTGCTCATCTGCTTGACAATTGCCAGCTGAGCTGCACGATTCCTGCCTGTCATCTGCTTGACAATTGCCAGCTGTGCTGCGTAATTCCTGCCTGCTCAGCTGCTTGATTATTGCCAGCTGAGCAGCATGATTCCTCACACCTGAGTTCCATGATTATTGCCTGCTGACTGTTTGATTCGTGCCTACTCAGCTCTTTGTTTATTGCCTCCAGAGGCACATGATCAGTGTATGATAGCAAACATGATCAGCGCATGATCAGTCACATGATCAGCGCCATTAAGTCACGTGATCACTACATGATAGTCATGTGATCAGTCCATGCTCAGTCACGGTATCAGTGCATGATCAGCCACGTGATCAGTGCATGATCTGTCACAAGATTAGTGTATGATCATCCACGTGATCAGTGCATGGGCAGTCATGTGATCAGTGCATGATATAGACGTGAACAGTGCATGATCAGTCTCGTGATCAGTGCATGATAGCCACGTGATCAGTGCATGATCAGTCACCTGATGGGTGTATGATCATTCACGTGACCTGTACATGGTAGCTACATGATCATTGCATGATCAGCCACGTGAGTAGTTCATGATAGCCACGTGATCACTGCATGATCAGTCACGTGATCAGTGCATGATCAGTCATGTGACCAGTACATGGTAGCTGCGTGATCATGGCATGATCAGCCACGTGAGCAGTGCATGATAGCCACGTGATCAGTGCATGATCAGACACGAGATCAGTGCATGATCAGTCACGTGATCAGTGCATGATCAGCCACGTGATCAGTGCATGACCAGGCACGTGATCAGTGTATGTCCAGCCAAGTGATCAGTGCATGATAGCCACGTGATCAGTGCATGATCAGTCACGTGATCAGTGCATGATCAGTTATGTGATCAGTGTATGATCAGCCACGTGATCAGTGCATGATCAGCCACATGATCAGTGCATGATCAATTACGTGATCAGTGCATGATCAGTCACGTGACCAGTACATGGTAGCTACGTGATCATTGCCTGATCAGCCACGTGATCAGTGCATGATAGCCACGTGATCAGTGCATGATAGCCACGTGATCAGTGCATGATCAGTCATGTGATACGTGTGTGATCAGCCACGTGATCAGTGCATGATATCCACGTGATCAGTGCATGACAGCCACGTGATCAGTGCATGAGAGCCACGGGATCAGTGCATGATCAGTCACGTGATACATGTGTGATCAGCCACGTGATCAGTGCATGATGAGCCACGTGATCAGTGCAGGATCAATTACGTGATCAGTGCATGATCAGTCACGTGACCAGTACATGGTTGCTACGTGATCGTTGCATGATCAGCCACGTGAGCAGAGCATGATAGCCACGTGGTCAGTGCATGATCAGTCACGTGATCAGTACATGATCAGTCACGTGAACAGTGCATGATCATTTACGTGATCTTTGCATGATCAGTCACGTTACCAGTATATGGTTGCTACGTGATCATTCCATGACGAGCCACGTGAGCAGTGCATGATAGCCACGTGATGTGTGCATGAGTTACGTGAGCAGAGTATGATCAGCCACGTGATCAGTGCATGAGTGCCACGTGATCAGTGCATGATATGTCACGTGACAGGTGTGTGATCAGCCACGTGAACAGTGCATGTTCAGCCACGTGATCAGTGCATGATAGCCACGTGATCAGTGCATGATCAGTTACGTGAGCAGTGTATGATCAGCCACGTGATCAGTGCATGGTCAGACACGTGAACAGTGTATGATCAGCCACGTGATCAGTGCATGATATCCAAGTGATCAGTGCATGATCATCACGTGATCAGTGTATGATCAGCCACGTGAACAGTGCATGCTCAGTCACGTGATCTGGGCCTGCTGAGCTGCGTGATTACTGTCTGCTCATCTGCTTGACAATTGCCAGCTGAGCTGCACGATTCCTGCCTGTCATCTGCTTGACAATTGCCAGCTGTGCTGCGTAATTCCTGCCTGCTCAGCTGCTTGATTATTGCCAGCTGAGCAGCATGATTCCTCACACCTGAGTTCCATGATTATTGCCTGCTGACTGTTTGATTCGTGCCTACTCAGCTCTTTGTTTATTGCCTCCAGAGGCACATGATCAGTGTATGATAGCAAACATGATCAGCGCATGATCAGTCACATGATCAGCGCCATTAAGTCACGTGATCACTACATGATAGTCATGTGATCAGTCCATGCTCAGTCACGGTATCAGTGCATGATCAGCCACGTGATCAGTGCATGATCTGTCACAAGATTAGTGTATGATCATCCACGTGATCAGTGCATGGCAGTCATGTGATCAGTGCATGATATAGACGTGATCAGTGCATGATCAGTCTCGTGATCAGTGCATGATAGCCACGTGATCAGTGCATGATCAGTCACCTGATGGGTGTATGATCATTCACGTGACCTGTACATGGTAGCTACATGATCATTGCATGATCAGCCACGTGATCAGTGCATGCAGTCATGTGATCAGTGCATGATATAGACGTGATCAGTGCATGATCAGTCACGTGATCAGTGCATGATAGCCACGTGATCAGTGCATGATCAGTCACGTGATCAGTGCATGATCAGTCACGTGATCAGTGCATGATAGCTACATGATCATTGCATGATCAGCCACGTGATCAGTGCATGATAGCCACGTGATCAGTGCATGATCAGTCACGTGATCAGTGCATGATCAGTCATGTGACCAGTACATGGTAGCTGCGTGATCATGCATGATCAGCCACGTGATCAGTGCATGATAGCCACGTGATCAGTGCATGATCAGTCACGTGATCAGTGCATGATCAGTCACGTGATCAGTGCATGATCAGCCACGTGATCAGTGCATGATCAGTCACGTGATCAGTGCATGATCAGCCACGTGATCAGTGCATGATCAGGCACGTGATCAGTGTATGATCAGCCACGTGATCAGTGCATGATAGCCACGTGATCAGTGCATGATCAGTCACGTGATCAGTGCATGATCAGTTATGTGATCAGTGTATGATCAGCCACGTGATCAGTGCATGATCAGCCACATGATCAGTGCATGATCAATTACGTGATCAGTGCATGATCAGTCACGTGACAGTACATGGTAGCTACGTGATCATTGCATGATCAGCCACGTGATCAGTGCATGATAGCCACGTGATCAGTGCATGATAGCCACGTGATCAGTGCATGATCAGTCATGTGATACGTGTGTGATCAGCCACGTGATCAGTGCATGATATCCACGTGATCAGTGCATGACAGCCACGTGATCAGTGCATGAGAGCCACGGGATCAGTGCATGATCAGTCACGTGATACATGTGTGATCAGCCACGTGATCAGTGCATGATGAGCCACGTGATCAGTGCAGGATCAATTACGTGATCAGTGCATGATCAGTCACGTGACCAGTACATGGTTGCTCGTGATCGTTGCATGATCAGCCACGTGAGCAGAGCATGATAGCCACGTGATCAGTGCATGATCAGTCACGTGATCAGTACATGATCAGTCACGTGAACAGTGCATGATCATTTACGTGATCTTTGCATGATCAGTCACGTGACCAGTATATGGTTGCTACGTGATCATTCCATGACGAGCCACGTGAGCAGTGCATGATAGCCACGTGATGTGTGCATGAGTTACGTGAGCAGAGTATGATCAGCCACGTGATCAGTGCATGAGTGCCACGTGATCAGTGCATGATATGTCACGTGACAGGTGTGTGATCAGCCACGTGAACAGTGCATGTTCAGCCACGTGATCAGTGCATGATAGCCACGTGATCAGTGCATGATCAGTTACGTGAGCAGTGTATGATCAGCCACGTGATCAGTGCATGGTCAGACACGTGAACAGTGTATGATCAGCCACGTGATCAGTGCATGATATCCAAGTGATCAGTGCATGATCATCACGTGATCAGTGTATGATCAGCCACGTGAACAGTGCATGCTCAGTCACGTGATCTGGGCCTGCTGAGCTGCGTGATTACTGTCTGCTCATCTGCTTGACAATTGCCAGCTGAGCTGCACGATTCCTGCCTGTCATCTGCTTGACAATTGCCAGCTGTGCTGCGTAATTCCTGCCTGCTCAGCTGCTTGATTATTGCCAGCTGAGCAGCATGATTCCTCACACCTGAGTTCCATGATTATTGCCTGCTGACTGTTTGATTCGTGCCTACTCAGCTCTTTGTTTATTGCCTCCAGAGGCACATGATCAGTGTATGATAGCAAACATGATCAGCGCATGATCAGTCACATGATCAGCGCCATTAAGTCACGTGATCACTACATGATAGTCATGTGATCAGTCCATGCTCAGTCACGGTATCAGTGCATGATCAGCCACGTGATCAGTGCATGATAGTCATGTGATCAGTGCATGATATAGATGTGATCAGTGCATGATCAGTCTCGTGATCAGTGCATGATAGCCACGTGATCAGTGCATGATCAGTCACCTGATGGGTGTATGATCATTCACGTGACCTGTACATGGTAGCTACATGATCATTGCATGATCAGCCACGTGAGTAGTGCATGATAGCCACGTGATCACTGCATGATCAGTCACGTGATCAGTGCATGATCAGTCATGTGACCAGTACATGGTAGCTGCGTGATCATGGCATGATCAGCCACGTGAGCAGTGCATGATAGCCACGTGATCAGTGCATGATCAGACACGTGATCAGTGCATGATCAGTCACGTGATCAGTGCATGATCAGCCACGTGATCAGTGCATGATCAGGCACGTGATCAGTGTATGTCAGCCAAGTGATCAGTGCATGATAGCCACGTGATCAGTGCATGATCAGTCACGTGATCAGTGCATGATCAGTTATGTGATCAGTGTATGATCAGCCACGTGATCAGTGCATGATCAGCCACATGATCAGTGCATGATCAATTACGTGATCAGTGCATGATCAGTCACGTGACCAGTACATGGTAGCTCGTGATCATTGCATGATCAGCCACGTGATCAGTGCATGATAGCCACGTGATCAGTGCATGATAGCCACGTGATCAGTGCATGATCAGTCATGTGATCGTGTGTGATCAGCCATGATCAGTGCATGATATCCACGTGATCAGTGCATGATCAGCCACGTGATCAGTGCATGATAGCCACGTGATCAGTGCATGATCAGTCACGTGATCATGTGTGATCAGCCACGTGATCAGTGCATGATCAGCCACGTGATCAGTGCATGATCAATTACGTGATCAGTGCATGATCAGTCACGTGACCAGTACATGGTTGCTACGTGATCGTTGCATGATCAGCCACGTGAGCAGTGCATGATAGCCACGTGATCAGTGCATGATCAGTCACGTGATCAGTGCATGATCAGCCACGTGATCAGTGCATGATCAGGCACGTGATCAGTGCATGATCAGCCACGTGATCAGTGCATGATAGCCACGTGATCAGTGCATGATCAGTCACGTGATCAGTGCATGATCAGTCATGTGATCAGTGCATGATCAGCCACGTGATCAGTGCATGATCAGCCACGTGATCAGTGCATGATCAATTACGTGATCAGTGCATGATCAGTCACGTGACCAGTGCATGGTAGCTACGTGATCAGTGCATGATCAGCCACGTGATCAGTGCATGATAGCCACGTGATCAGTGCATGATAGCCACGTGATCAGTGCATGATCAGTCATGTGATACGTGTGTGATCAGCCACGTGATCAGTGCATGATATCCACGTGATCAGTGCATGACAGCCACGTGATCAGTGCATGATAGCCACGTGATCAGTGCATGATCAGTCACGTGATACATGTGTGATCAGCCACGTGATCAGTGCATGATGAGCCACGTGATCAGTGCAGGATCAATTACGTGATCAGTGCATGATCAGTCACGTGACCAGTACATGGTTGCTACGTGATCGTTGCATGATCAGCCACGTGAGCAGTGCATGATAGCCACGTGATCAGTGCATGATCAGTCACGTGATCAGTACATGATCAGTCACGTGAACAGTGCATGATCATTCGTGATCAGTGCATGATCAGTCACGTGACCAGTATATGGTAGCTACGTGATCATTCCATGACGAGCCACGTGAGCAGTGCATGATAGCCACGTGATGTGTGCATGAGTTACGTGAGCAGAGTATGATCAGCCACGTGATCAGTGCATGAGTGCCACGTGATCAGTGCATGATATGTCACGTGACAGGTGTGTGATCAGCCACGTGAACAGTGCATGTTCAGCCACGTGATCAGTGCATGATAGCCACGTGATCAGTGCATGATCAGTTACGTGAGCAGTGTATGATCAGCCACGTGATCAGTGCATGGTCAGACACGTGAACAGTGTATGATCAGCCACGTGATCAGTGCATGATATCCAAGTGATCAGTGCATGATCATCACGTGATCAGTGTATGATCAGCCACGTGAACAGTGCATGCTCAGTCACGTGATCTGGGCCTGCTGAGCTGCGTGATTACTGTCTGCTCATCTGCTTGACAATTGCCAGCTGAGCTGCACGATTCCTGCCTGTCATCTGCTTGACAATTGCCAGCTGTGCTGCGTAATTCCTGCCTGCTCAGCTGCTTGATTATTGCCAGCTGAGCAGCATGATTCCTCACACCTGAGTTCCATGATTATTGCCTGCTGACTGTTTGATTCGTGCCTACTCAGCTCTTTGTTTATTGCCTCCAGAGGCACATGATCAGTGTATGATAGCAAACATGATCAGCGCATGATCAGTCACATGATCAGCGCCATTAAGTCACGTGATCACTACATGATAGTCATGTGATCAGTCCATGCTCAGTCACGGTATCAGTGCATGATCAGCCACGTGATCAGTGCATGATCTGTCACATGATTAGTGTATGATCATCCACGTGATCAGTGCATGCAGTCATGTGATCAGTGCATGATATAGACGTGATCAGTGCATGATCAGTCACCTGATGGGTGTATGATCATTCACGTGACCTGTACATGGTAGCTACATGATCATTGCATGATCAGCCACGTGAGTAGTGCATGATAGCCACGTGATCAGTGCATGATCAGTCACGTGATCAGTGCATGATCAGTCATGTGACCAGTACATGGTAGCTGCGTGATCATGGCATGATCAGCCACGTGATCAGTGCATGATAGCCACGTGATCAGTGCATGATCAGACACGTGATCAGTGCATGATCAGTCACGTGATCAGTGCATGATCAGGCACGTGATCAGTGCATGATCCAGCCACGTGATCAGTGCATGATAGCCACGTGATCAGTGCATGATCAGTCACGTGATCAGTGCATGATCAGTCACGTGATCAGTGCATGATCAGCCACGTGATCAGTGCATGATCAGCCACGTGATCAGTGCATGATCAATTCGTGATCAGTGCATGATCAGTCACGTGATCAGTGCATGGTAGCTACGTGATCATTGCATGATCAGCCACGTGATCAGTGCATGATAGCCACGTGATCAGTGCATGATCAGCCACGTGATCAGTGCATGATCAGTCACGTGATCAGTGTATGATCATCCACGTGATCAGTGCATGGCAGTCATGTGATCAGTGCATGATATAGGCGTGATCAGTGCATGATCAGTCACGTGATCAGTGCATGATAGCCACGTGATCAGTGCATGATCAGTCACGTGATCAGTGTATGATCATTCACGTGATCAGTACATGGTAGCTACATGATCATTGCATGATCAGCCACGTGATAGTGCATGATAGCCACGTGATCAGTGCATGATCAGTCACGTGATCAGTGCATGATCAGTCATGTGACCAGTACATGGTAGCTGCGTGATCATGGCATGATCAGCCACGTGAGCAGTGCATGATAGCCACGTGATCAGTGCATGATCAGACACGTGATCAGTGCATGATCAGTCACGTGATCAGTGCATGATCAGCCACGTGATCAGTGCATGATCAGGCACGTGATCAGTGTATGTCAGCCAAGTGATCAGTGCATGATAGCCACGTGATCAGTGCATGATCAGTCACGTGATCAGTGCATGATCAGTTATGTGATCAGTGTATGATCAGCCACGTGATCAGTGCATGATCAGCCACATGATCAGTGCATGATCAATTCGTGATCAGTGCATGATCAGTCACGTGACCAGTACATGGTAGCTACGTGATCATTGCATGATCAGCCACGTGATCAGTGCATGATAGCCACGTGATCAGTGCATGATAGCCACGTGATCAGTGCATGATCAGTCATGTGATACGTGTGTGATCAGCCACGTGATCAGTGCATGATATCCACGTGATCAGTGCATGACAGCCACGTGATCAGTGCATGAGAGCCACGTGATCAGTGCATGATCAGTCACGTGATACATGTGTGATCAGCCACGTGATCAGTGCATGATGAGCCACGTGATCAGTGCAGGATCAATTACGTGATCAGTGCATGATCAGTCACGTGACCAGTACATGGTTGCTACGTGATCGTTGCATGATCAGCCACGTGAGCAGAGCATGATAGCCACGTGATCAGTGCATGATCAGTCACGTGATCAGTACATGATCAGTCACGTGAACAGTGCATGATCATTTACGTGATCTGTGCATGATCAGTCACGTGACCAGTATATGGTAGCTACGTGATCATTCCATGACGAGCCACGTGAGCAGTGCATGATAGCCACGTGATGTGTGCATGAGTTACGTGAGCAGAGTATGATCAGCCACGTGATCAGTGCATGAGTGCCACGTGATCAGTGCATGATATGTCACGTGACAGGTGTGTGATCAGCCACGTGAACAGTGCATGTTCAGCCACGTGATCAGTGCATGATAGCCACGTGATCAGTGCATGATCAGCCACGTGATCAGTGCATGGTCAGACACGTGAACAGTGTATGATCAGCCACGTGATCAGTGCATGATATCCAAGTGATCAGTGCATGATCATCACGTGATCAGTGTATGATCAGCCACGTGAACAGTGCATGCTCAGTCACGTGATCTGGGCCTGCTGAGCTGCGTGATTACTGTCTGCTCATCTGCTTGACAATTGCCAGCTGAGCTGCACGATTCCTGCCTGTCATCTGCTTGACAATTGCCAGCTGTGCTGCGTAATTCCTGCCTGCTCAGCTGCTTGATTATTGCCAGCTGAGCAGCATGATTCCTCACACTGAGTTCCATGATTATTGCCTGCTGACTGTTTGATTCGTGCCTACTCAGCTCTTTGTTTATTGCCTCCAGAGGCACATGATCAGTGTATGATAGCAAACATGATCAGCGCATGATCAGTCACATGATCAGCGCCATTAAGTCACGTGATCACTACATGATAGTCATGTGATCAGTCCATGCTCAGTCACGGTATCAGTGCATGATCAGCCACGTGATCAGTGCATGATCTGTCACATGATTAGTGTATGATCATCCACGTGATCAGTGCATGGGCAGTCATGTGATCAGTGCATGATAGCCACGTGATCAGTGCATGATCAGTCACCTGATGGGTGTATGATCATTCACGTGACCAGTACATGGTAGCTACATGATCATTGCATGATCAGCCACGTGAGTAGTGCATGATAGCCACGTGATCACTGCATGATCAGTCACGTGATCAGTGCATGATCAGTCATGTGACCAGTACATGGTAGCTGCGTGATCATGGCATGATCAGCCACGTGAGCAGTGCATGATAGCCACGTGATCAGTGCATGATCAGACACGTGATCAGTGCATGATCAGTCACGTGATCAGTGCATGATCAGCCACGTGATCAGTGCATGATCAGGCACGTGATCAGTGTATGTCAGCCACGTGATCAGTGCATGATAGCCACGTGATCAGTGCATGATCAGTCACGTGATCAGTGCATGATCAGTTACGTGATCAGTGCATGATCAGCCACGTGATCAGTGCATGATCAGCCACGTGATCAGTGCATGATCAATTACGTGATCAGTGCATGATCAGTCACGTGACCAGTACATGATAGCTACGTGATCATTGCATGATCAGCCGTGATCAGTGCATGATAGCCACGTGATCAGTGCATGATAGCCACGTGATCAGTGCATGATCAGTCACGTGATCAGTGTGATCAGCCACGTGATCAGTGCATGATATCCACGTGATCAGTGCATGACAGCCACGTGATCAGTGCATGATAGCCACGTGATCAGTGCATGATCAGTCACGTGATCATGTGTGATCAGCCACGTGATCAGTGCATGATAGCCACGTGATCAGTGCATGATCAGTTACGTGATCAGTGCATGATCAGTCACGTGATCAGTGCATGGTTGCACGTGATCAGTGCATGATCAGCCACGTGATCAGTGCATGATAGCCACGTGATCAGTGCATGATCAGTCACGTGATCAGTGCATGATCAGCCACGTGAACAGTGCATGCTCAGTCACGTGATCTGGGCCTGCTGAGCTGCGTGATTACTGTCTGCTCATCTGCTTGACAATTGCCAGCTGAGCTGCACGATTCCTGCCTGTCATCTGCTTGACAATTGCCAGCTGTGCTGCGTAATTCCTGCCTGCTCAGCTGCTTGATTATTGCCAGCTGAGCAGCATGATTCCTCACACCTGAGTTCCATGATTATTGCCTGCTGACTGTTTGATTCGTGCCTACTCAGCTCTTTGTTTATTGCCTCCAGAGGCACATGATCAGTGTATGATAGCAAACATGATCAGCGCATGATCAGTCACATGATCAGCGCCATTAAGTCACGTGATCACTACATGATAGTCATGTGATCAGTCCATGCTCAGTCACGGTATCAGTGCATGATCAGCCACGTGATCAGTGCATGATCTGTCACAAGATTAGTGTATGATCATCCACGTGATCAGTGCATGGGCAGTCATGTGATCAGTGCATGATATAGACGTGATCAGTGCATGATCAGTCACGTGATCAGTGCATGATCAGTCACGTGATCAGTGCATGATCAGCCACGTGATCAGTGCATGATCAGCCACGTGATCAGTGCATGATCAATTCGTGATCAGTGCATGATCAGTCACGTGATCAGTACATGATAGCTCACGTGATCATTGCATGATCAGCCGTGATCAGTGCATGATAGCCACGTGATCAGTGCATGATAGCCACGTGATCAGTGCATGATCAGTCATGTGATCGTGTGTGATCAGCCACGTGATCAGTGCATGATATCCACGTGATCAGTGCATGACAGCCACGTGATCAGTGCATGATAGCCACGTGATCAGTGCATGATCAGTCACGTGATCATGTGTGATCAGCCACGTGATCAGTGCATGATGAGCCACGTGATCAGTGCATGATCAATTCGTGATCAGTGCATGATCAGTCACGTGACCAGTACATGGTTGCTACGTGATCGTTGCATGATCAGCCACGTGAGCAGTGCATGATAGCCACGTGATCAGTGCATGATCAGTCACGTGATCAGTACATGATCAGTCACGTGAACAGTGCATGATCATTTACGTGATCAGTGCATGATCAGTCACGTGACCAGTATATGGTTGCTACGTGATCATTCCATGACGAGCCACGTGAGCAGTGCATGATAGCCACGTGATGTGTGCATGAGTTACGTGAGCAGAGTATGATCAGCCACGTGATCAGTGCATGAGTGCCACGTGATCAGTGCATGATATGTCACGTGACAGGTGTGTGATCAGCCACGTGAACAGTGCATGTTCAGCCACGTGATCAGTGCATGATAGCCACGTGATCAGTGCATGATCAGTTACGTGAGCAGTGTATGATCAGCCACGTGATCAGTGCATGATCAGACACGTGATCAGTGCATGATCAGCCACGTGATCAGTGCATGATAGCCACGTGATCAGTGCATGATCAGTCACGTGAACAGTGTATGATCAGCCACGTGATCAGTGCATGATATCCAAGTGATCAGTGCATGATCATCACGTGATCAGTGTATGATCAGCCACGTGAACAGTGCATGCTCAGTCACGTGATCTGGGCCTGCTGAGCTGCGTGATTACTGTCTGCTCATCTGCTTGACAATTGCCAGCTGAGCTGCACGATTCCTGCCTGTCATCTGCTTGACAATTGCCAGCTGTGCTGCGTAATTCCTGCCTGCTCAGCTGCTTGATTATTGCCAGCTGAGCAGCATGATTCCTCACACCTGAGTTCCATGATTATTGCCTGCTGACTGTTTGATTCGTGCCTACTCAGCTCTTTGTTTATTGCCTCCAGAGGCACATGATCAGTGTATGATAGCAAACATGATCAGCGCATGATCAGTCACATGATCAGCGCCATTAAGTCACGTGATCACTACATGATAGTCATGTGATCAGTCCATGCTCAGTCACGGTATCAGTGCATGATCAGCCACGTGATCAGTGCATGATCTGTCACAAGATTAGTGTATGATCATCCACGTGATCAGTGCATGGGCAGTCATGTGATCAGTGCATGATATAGACGTGATCAGTGCATGATCAGTCTCGTGATCAGTGCATGATAGCCACGTGATCAGTGCATGATCAGTCACCTGATGGGTGTATGATCATTCACGTGACCTGTACATGGTAGCTACATGATCATTGCATGATCAGCCACGTGAGTAGTGCATGATAGCCACGTGATCACTGCATGATCAGTCACGTGATCAGTGCATGATCAGTCATGTGACCAGTACATGGTAGCTGCGTGATCATGGCATGATCAGCCACGTGAGCAGTGCATGATAGCCACGTGATCAGTGCATGATCAGTCACGTGATCAGTGCATGATCAGTCACGTGATCAGTGCATGATCAGCCATGATCAGTGTATGTCCAGCCAAGTGATCAGTGCATGATAGCCACGTGATCAGTGCATGATCAGTCACGTGATCAGTGCATGATCAGTTATGTGATCAGTGTATGATCAGCCACGTGATCAGTGCATGATCAGCCACATGATCAGTGCATGATCAATTACGTGATCAGTGCATGATCAGTCGTGACCAGTACATGGTAGCTACGTGATCATTGCATGATCAGCCACGTGATCAGTGCATGATAGCCACGTGATCAGTGCATGATCAGTCACGTGATACGTGTGTGATCAGCCACGTGATCAGTGCATGATATCCACGTGATCAGTGCATGACAGCCACGTGATCAGTGCATGAGAGCCAGGGATCAGTGCATGATCAGTCACGTGATACATGTGTGATCAGCCACGTGATCAGTGCATGATGAGCCACGTGATCAGTGCAGGATCAATTACGTGATCAGTGCATGATCAGTCACGTGACCAGTACATGGTTGCTACGTGATCGTTGCATGATCAGCCACGTGAGCAGAGCATGATAGCCACGTGATCAGTGCATGATCAGTCACGTGATCAGTACATGATCAGTCACGTGAACAGTGCATGATCATTTACGTGATCTTTGCATGATCAGTCACGTGACCAGTATATGGTTGCTACGTGATCATTCCATGACGAGCCACGTGAGCAGTGCATGATAGCCACGTGATGTGTGCATGAGTTACGTGAGCAGAGTATGATCAGCCACGTGATCAGTGCATGAGTGCCACGTGATCAGTGCATGATATGTCACGTGACAGGTGTGTGATCAGCCACGTGAACAGTGCATGTTCAGCCACGTGATCAGTGCATGATAGCCACGTGATCAGTGCATGATCAGTTACGTGAGCAGTGTATGATCAGCCACGTGATCAGTGCATGGTCAGACACGTGAACAGTGTATGATCAGCCACGTGATCAGTGCATGATATCCAAGTGATCAGTGCATGATCATCACGTGATCAGTGTATGATCAGCCACGTGAACAGTGCATGCTCAGTCACGTGATCTGGGCCTGCTGAGCTGCGTGATTACTGTCTGCTCATCTGCTTGACAATTGCCAGCTGAGCTGCACGATTCCTGCCTGTCATCTGCTTGACAATTGCCAGCTGTGCTGCGTAATTCCTGCCTGCTCAGCTGCTTGATTATTGCCAGCTGAGCAGCATGATTCCTCACACCTGAGTTCCATGATTATTGCCTGCTGACTGTTTGATTCGTGCCTACTCAGCTCTTTGTTTATTGCCTCCAGAGGCACATGATCAGTGTATGATAGCAAACATGATCAGCGCATGATCAGTCACATGATCAGCGCCATTAAGTCACGTGATCACTACATGATAGTCATGTGATCAGTCCATGCTCAGTCACGGTATCAGTGCATGATCAGCCACGTGATCAGTGCATGATCTGTCACATGATTAGTGTATGATCATCCACGTGATCAGTGCATGGGCAGTCATGTGATCAGTGCATGATATAGCGTGATCAGTGCATGATCAGTCTCGTGATCAGTGCATGATAGCCACGTGATCAGTGCATGATCAGTCACCTGATGGGTGTATGATCATTCACGTGACCTGTACATGGTAGCTACATGATCATTGCATGATCAGCCACGTGAGTAGTGCATGATAGCCACGTGATCAGTGCATGATCAGTCACGTGATCAGTGCATGATCAGTCATGTGACCAGTACATGGTAGCTGCGTGATCATGGCATGATCAGCCACGTGAGCAGTGCATGATAGCCACGTGATCAGTGCATGATCAGACACGAGATCAGTGCATGATCAGTCACGTGATCAGTGCATGATCAGCCACGTGATCAGTGCATGATCAGCACGTGATCAGTGCATGATCAGCCACGTGATCAGTGCATGATAGCCACGTGATCAGTGCATGATCAGTCACGTGATCAGTGCATGATCAGTTACGTGATCAGTGCATGATCAGTCACGTGACCAGTATATGGTTGCTACGTGATCATTGCATGACGAGCCACGTGATCAGTGCATGATAGCCACGTGATGTGTGCATGAGTTACGTGAGCAGAGTATGATCAGCCACGTGATCAGTGCATGAGTGCCACGTGATCAGTGCATGATATGTCACGTGACAGTGTGTGATCAGCCACGTGAACAGTGCATGTTCAGCCACGTGATCAGTGCATGATAGCCACGTGATCAGTGCATGATCAGTTACGTGAGCAGTGTATGATCAGCCACGTGATCAGTGCATGGTCAGACACGTGAACAGTGTATGATCAGCCACGTGATCAGTGCATGATATCCAGTGATCAGTGCATGATCATCACGTGATCAGTGTATGATCAGCCACGTGAACAGTGCATGCTCAGTCACGTGATCTGGGCCTGCTGAGCTGCGTGATTACTGTCTGCTCATCTGCTTGACAATTGCCAGCTGAGCTGCACGATTCCTGCCTGTCATCTGCTTGACAATTGCCAGCTGTGCTGCGTAATTCCTGCCTGCTCAGCTGCTTGATTATTGCCAGCTGAGCAGCATGATTCCTCACACCTGAGTTCCATGATTATTGCCTGCTGACTGTTTGATTCGTGCCTACTCAGCTCTTTGTTTATTGCCTCCAGAGGCACATGATCAGTGTATGATAGCAAACATGATCAGCGCATGATCAGTCACATGATCAGCGCCATTAAGTCACGTGATCACTACATGATAGTCATGTGATCAGTCCATGCTCAGTCACGGTATCAGTGCATGATCAGCCACGTGATCAGTGCATGATCTGTCACATGATTAGTGTATGATCATCCACGTGATCAGTGCATGGGCAGTCATGTGATCAGTGCATGATATAGACGTGATCAGTGCATGATCAGTCTCGTGATCAGTGCATGATAGCCACGTGATCAGTGCATGATCAGTCACCTGATGGGTGTATGATCATTCACGTGACCTGTACATGGTAGCTACATGATCATTGCATGATCAGCCACGTGAGTAGTGCATGATAGCCACGTGATCACTGCATGATCAGTCACGTGATCAGTGCATGATCAGTCATGTGACCAGTACATGGTAGCTGCGTGATCATGGCATGATCAGCCACGTGAGCAGTGCATGATAGCCACGTGATCAGTGCATGATCAGACACGTGATCAGTGCATGATCAGTCACGTGATCAGTGCATGATCAGCCACGTGATCAGTGCATGATCAGCCACGTGATCAGTGCATGTCAGCCACGTGATCAGTGCATGATAGCCACGTGATCAGTGCATGATCAGTCACGTGATCAGTGCATGATCAGTACGTGATCAGTGCATGATCAGCCACGTGATCAGTGCATGATCAGCCACGTGATCAGTGCATGATCAATTACGTGATCAGTGCATGATCAGTCACGTGACCAGTACATGATAGCTCGTGATCAGTGCATGATCAGCCACGTGATCAGTGCATGATAGCCACGTGATCAGTGCATGATAGCCACGTGATCAGTGCATGATCAGTCATGATCGTGTGTGATCAGCCACGTGATCAGTGCATGATATCCACGTGATCAGTGCATGACAGCCACGTGATCAGTGCATGATAGCCACGTGATCAGTGCATGATCAGTCACGTGATCATGTGTGATCAGCCACGTGATCAGTGCATGATGAGCCACGTGATCAGTGCATGATCAGTTACGTGATCAGTGCATGATCAGTCACGTGATCAGTGCATGGTCAGCACGTGATCAGTGCATGATCAGCCACGTGATCAGTGCATGATAGCCACGTGATCAGTGCATGATCAGTCACGTGATCAGTGCATGATCAGCCACGTGAACAGTGCATGCTCAGTCACGTGATCTGGGCCTGCTGAGCTGCGTGATTACTGTCTGCTCATCTGCTTGACAATTGCCAGCTGAGCTGCACGATTCCTGCCTGTCATCTGCTTGACAATTGCCAGCTGTGCTGCGTAATTCCTGCCTGCTCAGCTGCTTGATTATGCCAGCTGAGCAGCATGATTCCTCACACCTGAGTTCCATGATTATTGCCTGCTGACTGTTTGATTCGTGCCTACTCAGCTCTTTGTTTATTGCCTCCAGAGGCACATGATCAGTGTATGATAGCAAACATGATCAGTGCATGATCAGTCACATGATCAGCGCCATTAAGTCACGTGATCACTACATGATAGTCATGTGATCAGTCCATGCTCAGTCACGGTATCAGTGCATGATCAGCCACGTGATCAGTGCATGATCTGTCACATGATTAGTGTATGATCATCCACGTGATCAGTGCATGGGCAGTCATGTGATCAGTGCATGATATAGACGTGATCAGTGCATGATCAGTCACGTGATCAGTGCATGATCAGTCACGTGATCAGTGCATGATCAGCCACGTGATCAGTGCATGATCAGCCACGTGATCAGTGCATGATCAGTTACGTGATCAGTGCATGATCAGTCACGTGACCAGTACATGTAGCTGCGTGATCAGTGCATGATCAGCCACGTGATCAGTGCATGATAGCCACGTGATCAGTGCATGATCAGCCACGTGATCAGTGCATGATCAGCCACGTGATCAGTGCATGATCAGTCACGTGATCAGTGCATGATCAGTCACGTGATCAGTGCATGGTAGCTACGTGATCAGTGCATGATCAGCCACGTGATCAGTGCATGATAGCCACGTGATCAGTGCATGATCAGTCACGTGATCAGTGCATGATCAGTCACGTGATCAGTGCATGATCAGTCACGTGATCAGTGCATGATAGCTCGTGATCAGTGCATGATCAGCCACGTGATCAGTGCATGATAGCCACGTGATCAGTGCATGATCAGTCACGTGATCAGTGCATGATCAGTCACGTGATCAGTGCATGATCAGTCACGTGATCAGTGCATGATAGCCACGTGATCAGTGCATGATCAGCCACGTGATCAGTGCATGATAGCCACGTGATCAGTGCATGATCAGCCACGTGATCAGTGCATGATCAGTTCGTGATCAGTGCATGATCAGTCACGTGATCAGTGCATGATAGCCACGTGATCAGTGCATGATCAGCCACGTGATCAGTGCATGATAGCCACGTGATCAGTGCATGATAGCCACGTGATCAGTGCATGATCAGTCATGTGATCGTGTGTGATCAGCCACGTGATCAGTGCATGATATCCACGTGATCAGTGCATGATAGCCACGTGATCAGTGCATGATCAGTCACGTGATACATGTGTGATCAGCCACGTGATCAGTGCATGATGAGCCACGTGATCAGTGCAGGATCAATTACGTGATCAGTGCATGATCAGTCACGTGACCAGTACATGGTTGCTCACGTGATCATTGCATGATCAGCCACGTGAGCAGAGCATGATAGCCACGTGATCAGTGCATGATCAGTCACGTGATCAGTACATGATCAGTCACGTGAACAGTGCATGATCATTCGTGATCTTTGCATGATCAGTCACGTGACCAGTATATGGTTGCTACGTGATCATTCCATGATCAGCCACGTGAGCAGTGCATGATAGCCACGTGATGTGTGCATGAGTTACGTGAGCAGAGTATGATCAGCCACGTGATCAGTGCATGAGTGCCACGTGATCAGTGCATGATATGTCACGTGACAGGTGTGTGATCAGCCACGTGAACAGTGCATGTTCAGCCACGTGATCAGTGCATGATAGCCACGTGATCAGTGCATGATCAGCCACGTGATCAGTGCATGGTCAGACACGTGAACAGTGTATGATCAGCCACGTGATCAGTGCATGATATCCAAGTGATCAGTGCATGATCATCACGTGATCAGTGTATGATCAGCCACGTGAACAGTGCATGCTCAGTCACGTGATCTGGGCCTGCTGAGCTGCGTGATTACTGTCTGCTCATCTGCTTGACAATTGCCAGCTGAGCTGCACGATTCCTGCCTGTCATCTGCTTGACAATTGCCAGCTGTGCTGCGTAATTCCTGCCTGCTCAGCTGCTTGATTATTGCCAGCTGAGCAGCATGATTCCTCACACCTGAGTTCCATGATTATTGCCTGCTGACTGTTTGATTCGTGCCTACTCAGCTCTTTGTTTATTGCCTCCAGAGGCACATGATCAGTGTATGATAGCAAACATGATCAGCGCATGATCAGTCACATGATCAGCGCCATTAAGTCACGTGATCACTACATGATAGTCATGTGATCAGTCCATGCTCAGTCACGGTATCAGTGCATGATCAGCCACGTGATCAGTGCATGATCTGTCACAAGATTAGTGTATGATCATCCACGTGATCAGTGCATGGGCAGTCATGTGATCAGTGCATGATATAGACGTGAACAGTGCATGATCAGTCTCGTGATCAGTGCATGATAGCCACGTGATCAGTGCATGATCAGTCACCTGATGGGTGTATGATCATTCACGTGACCTGTACATGGTAGCTACATGATCATTGCATGATCAGCCACGTGAGTAGTTCATGATAGCCACGTGATCACTGCATGATCAGTCACGTGATCAGTGCATGATCAGTCATGTGACCAGTACATGGTAGCTGCGTGATCATGGCATGATCAGCCACGTGAGCAGTGCATGATAGCCACGTGATCAGTGCATGATCAGACACGAGATCAGTGCATGATCAGTCACGTGATCAGTGCATGATCAGCCACGTGATCAGTGCATGACCAGGCACGTGATCAGTGTATGTCCAGCCAAGTGATCAGTGCATGATAGCCACGTGATCAGTGCATGATCAGTCACGTGATCAGTGCATGATCAGTTATGTGATCAGTGTATGATCAGCCACGTGATCAGTGCATGATCAGCCACATGATCAGTGCATGATCAATTCGTGATCAGTGCATGATCAGTCACGTGACCAGTACATGGTAGCTCGTGATCATTGCATGATCAGCCACGTGATCAGTGCATGATAGCCACGTGATCAGTGCATGATAGCCACGTGATCAGTGCATGATCAGTCATGTGATCGTGTGTGATCAGCCACGTGATCAGTGCATGATATCCACGTGATCAGTGCATGACAGCCACGTGATCAGTGCATGAGAGCCACGTGATCAGTGCATGATCAGTCACGTGATACATGTGTGATCAGCCACGTGATCAGTGCATGATGAGCCACGTGATCAGTGCAGGATCAATTACGTGATCAGTGCATGATCAGTCACGTGACCAGTACATGGTTGCTACGTGATCGTTGCATGATCAGCCACGTGAGCAGAGCATGATAGCCACGTGATCAGTGCATGATCAGTCACGTGATCAGTACATGATCAGTCACGTGAACAGTGCATGATCATTTACGTGATCTTTGCATGATCAGTCACGTGACCAGTATATGGTTGCTACGTGATCATTCCATGACAGCCACGTGAGCAGTGCATGATAGCCACGTGATGTGTGCATGAGTTACGTGAGCAGAGTATGATCAGCCACGTGATCAGTGCATGAGTGCCACGTGATCAGTGCATGATATGTCACGTGACAGGTGTGTGATCAGCCACGTGAACAGTGCATGTTCAGCCACGTGATCAGTGCATGATAGCCACGTGATCAGTGCATGATCAGTTACGTGATCAGTGCATGATCAGCCACGTGATCAGTGCATGGTCAGACACGTGAACAGTGTATGATCAGCCACGTGATCAGTGCATGATATCCAAGTGATCAGTGCATGATCATCACGTGATCAGTGTATGATCAGCCACGTGAACAGTGCATGCTCAGTCACGTGATCTGGGCCTGCTGAGCTGCGTGATTACTGTCTGCTCATCTGCTTGACAATTGCCAGCTGAGCTGCACGATTCCTGCCTGTCATCTGCTTGACAATTGCCAGCTGTGCTGCGTAATTCCTGCCTGCTCAGCTGCTTGATTATTGCCAGCTGAGCAGCATGATTCCTCACACCTGAGTTCCATGATTATTGCCTGCTGACTGTTTGATTCGTGCCTACTCAGCTCTTTGTTTATTGCCTCCAGAGGCACATGATCAGTGTATGATAGCAAACATGATCAGCGCATGATCAGTCACATGATCAGCGCCATTAAGTCACGTGATCACTACATGATAGTCATGTGATCAGTCCATGCTCAGTCACGGTATCAGTGCATGATCAGCCACGTGATCAGTGCATGATCTGTCACAAGATTAGTGTATGATCATCCACGTGATCAGTGCATGGGCAGTCATGTGATCAGTGCATGATATAGACGTGATCAGTGCATGATCAGTCTCGTGATCAGTGCATGATAGCCACGTGATCAGTGCATGATCAGTCACCTGATGGGTGTATGATCATTCACGTGACCTGTACATGGTAGCTACATGATCATTGCATGATCAGCCACGTGAGTAGTTCATGATAGCCACGTGATCACTGCATGATCAGTCACGTGATCAGTGCATGATCAGTCATGTGACCAGTACATGGTAGCTGCGTGATCATGGCATGATCAGCCACGTGAGCAGTGCATGATAGCCACGTGATCAGTGCATGATCAGTCACGTGATCAGTGCATGATCAGTCACGTGATCAGTGCATGATCAGCCACGTGATCAGTGCATGATCAGTCACGTGATCAGTGCATGATCAGCCACGTGATCAGTGCATGATCAGTCGTGATCAGTGTATGATCAGCCACGTGATCAGTGCATGATAGCCACGTGATCAGTGCATGATCAGTCACGTGATCAGTGCATGATCAGTCATGTGATCAGTGTATGATCAGCCACGTGATCAGTGCATGATCAGCCACATGATCAGTGCATGATCAATTACGTGATCAGTGCATGATCAGTCACGTGACCAGTACATGGTAGCTACGTGATCATTGCATGATCAGCCACGTGATCAGTGCATGATAGCCACGTGATCAGTGCATGATAGCCACGTGATCAGTGCATGATCAGTCACGTGATCGTGTGTGATCAGCCACGTGATCAGTGCATGATATCCACGTGATCAGTGCATGATCAGCCACGTGATCAGTGCATGAGAGCCACGTGATCAGTGCATGATCAGTCACGTGATCATGTGTGATCAGCCACGTGATCAGTGCATGATGAGCCACGTGATCAGTGCATGATCAATTCGTGATCAGTGCATGATCAGTCACGTGACCAGTACATGGTTGCTACGTGATCGTTGCATGATCAGCCACGTGAGCAGTGCATGATAGCCACGTGATCAGTGCATGATCAGTCACGTGATCAGTACATGATCAGTCACGTGATCAGTGCATGATCATTTCGTGATCAGTGCATGATCAGTCACGTGACCAGTATATGGTTGCTACGTGATCATTCCATGAGCCACGTGAGCAGTGCATGATAGCCACGTGATGTGTGCATGAGTTACGTGAGCAGTATGATCAGCCACGTGATCAGTGCATGAGTGCCACGTGATCAGTGCATGATAGTCACGTGACAGGTGTGATCAGCCACGTGATCAGTGCATGATCAGCCACGTGATCAGTGCATGATAGCCACGTGATCAGTGCATGATCAGTTCGTGATCAGTGCATGATCAGCCACGTGATCAGTGCATGATCAGCCACGTGATCAGTGCATGATCAGCCACGTGATCAGTGCATGATAGCCACGTGATCAGTGCATGATCAGTCACGTGATCAGTGTATGATCAGCCACGTGATCAGTGCATGATATCCAAGTGATCAGTGCATGATCATCACGTGATCAGTGTATGATCAGCCACGTGAACAGTGCATGCTCAGTCACGTGATCTGGGCCTGCTGAGCTGCGTGATTACTGTCTGCTCATCTGCTTGACAATTGCCAGCTGAGCTGCACGATTCCTGCCTGTCATCTGCTTGACAATTGCCAGCTGTGCTGCGTTTCCTGCCTGCTCAGCTGCTTGATTATTGCCAGCTGAGCAGCATGATTCCTCACACCTGAGTTCCATGATTATTGCCTGCTGACTGTTTGATTCGTGCCTACTCAGCTCTTTGTTTATTGCCTCCAGAGGCACATGATCAGTGTATGATAGCAAACATGATCAGCGCATGATCAGTCACATGATCAGCGCCATTAAGTCACGTGATCACTACATGATAGTCATGTGATCAGTCCATGCTCAGTCACGGTATCAGTGCATGATCAGCCACGTGATCAGTGCATGATCTGTCACAAGATTAGTGTATGATCATCCACGTGATCAGTGCATGGGCAGTCATGTGATCAGTGCATGATATAGACGTGATCAGTGCATGATCAGTCACGTGATCAGTGCATGATAGCCACGTGATCAGTGCATGATCAGTCACCTGATGGGTGTATGATCATTCACGTGACCTGTACATGGTAGCTACATGATCATTGCATGATCAGCCACGTGAGTAGTGCATGATAGCCACGTGATCAGTGCATGATCAGTCACGTGATCAGTGCATGATCAGTCATGTGACCAGTACATGGTAGCTGCGTGATCATGGCATGATCAGCCACGTGAGCAGTGCATGATAGCCACGTGATCAGTGCATGATCAGTCACGTGATCAGTGCATGATCAGTCACGTGATCAGTGCATGATCAGCCACGTGATCAGTGCATGTCAGCCACGTGATCAGTGCATGATAGCCACGTGATCAGTGCATGATCAGTCACGTGATCAGTGCATGATCAGTCACGTGATCAGTGCATGATCAGCCACGTGATCAGTGCATGATCAGCCACGTGATCAGTGCATGATCAATTACGTGATCAGTGCATGATCAGTCACGTGACCAGTACATGGTAGCTACGTGATCATTGCATGATCAGCCACGTGATCAGTGCATGATAGCCACGTGATCAGTGCATGATCAGTCATGTGATCGTGTGTGATCAGCCACGTGATCAGTGCATGATATCCACGTGATCAGTGCATGACAGCCACGTGATCAGTGCATGATAGCCACGTGATCAGTGCATGATCAGTCACGTGATACATGTGTGATCAGCCACGTGATCAGTGCATGATGAGCCACGTGATCAGTGCAGGATCAATTACGTGATCAGTGCATGATCAGTCACGTGACCAGTACATGGTTGCTCGTGATCGTTGCATGATCAGCCACGTGAGCAGGCATGATAGCCACGTGATCAGTGCATGATCAGTCACGTGATCAGTACATGATCAGTCACGTGAACAGTGCATGATCATTTACGTGATCTTTGCATGATCAGTCACGTGACCAGTATATGGTTGCTACGTGATCATTCCATGACGAGCCACGTGAGCAGTGCATGATAGCCACGTGATGTGTGCATGAGTTACGTGAGCAGAGTATGATCAGCCACGTGATCAGTGCATGAGTGCCACGTGATCAGTGCATGATATGTCACGTGACAGGTGTGTGATCAGCCACGTGAACAGTGCATGTTCAGCCACGTGATCAGTGCATGATAGCCACGTGATCAGTGCATGATCAGTTACGTGAGCAGTGTATGATCAGCCACGTGATCAGTGCATGGTCAGACACGTGAACAGTGTATGATCAGCCACGTGATCAGTGCATGATATCCAAGTGATCAGTGCATGATCATCACGTGATCAGTGTATGATCAGCCACGTGAACAGTGCATGCTCAGTCACGTGATCTGGGCCTGCTGAGCTGCGTGATTACTGTCTGCTCATCTGCTTGACAATTGCCAGCTGAGCTGCACGATTCCTGCCTGTCATCTGCTTGACAATTGCCAGCTGTGCTGCGTAATTCCTGCCTGCTCAGCTGCTTGATTATTGCCAGCTGAGCAGCATGATTCCTCACACCTGAGTTCCATGATTATTGCCTGCTGACTGTTTGATTCGTGCCTACTCAGCTCTTTGTTTATTGCCTCCAGAGGCACATGATCAGTGTATGATAGCAAACATGATCAGCGCATGATCAGTCACATGATCAGCGCCATTAAGTCACGTGATCACTACATGATAGTCATGTGATCAGTCCATGCTCAGTCACGGTATCAGTGCATGATCAGCCACGTGATCAGTGCATGATAGTCATGTGATCAGTGCATGATATAGATGTGATCAGTGCATGATCAGTCTCGTGATCAGTGCATGATAGCCACGTGATCAGTGCATGATCAGTCACCTGATGGGTGTATGATCATTCACGTGACCTGTACATGGTAGCTACATGATCATTGCATGATCAGCCACGTGAGTAGTGCATGATAGCCACGTGATCAGTGCATGATCAGTCACGTGATCAGTGCATGATCAGTCATGTGACCAGTACATGGTAGCTGCGTGATCATGGCATGATCAGCCACGTGAGCAGTGCATGATAGCCACGTGATCAGTGCATGATCAGACACGTGATCAGTGCATGATCAGTCACGTGATCAGTGCATGATCAGCCACGTGATCAGTGCATGATCAGCACGTGATCAGTGTATGTCAGCCAAGTGATCAGTGCATGATAGCCACGTGATCAGTGCATGATCAGTCACGTGATCAGTGCATGATCAGTTATGTGATCAGTGTGATCAGCCACGTGATCAGTGCATGATCAGCCACATGATCAGTGCATGATCAATTACGTGATCAGTGCATGATCAGTCACGTGACCAGTACATGGTAGCTACGTGATCATTGCATGATCAGCCACGTGATCAGTGCATGATAGCCACGTGATCAGTGCATGATAGCCACGTGATCAGTGCATGATCAGTCATGTGATCGTGTGTGATCAGCCACGTGATCAGTGCATGATATCCACGTGATCAGTGCATGACAGCCACGTGATCAGTGCATGATAGCCACGGATCAGTGCATGATCAGTCACGTGATACATGTGTGATCAGCCACGTGATCAGTGCATGATGAGCCACGTGATCAGTGCAGGATCAATTACGTGATCAGTGCATGATCAGTCACGTGACCAGTACATGGTTGCTACGTGATCGTTGCATGATCAGCCACGTGAGCAGAGCATGATAGCCACGTGATCAGTGCATGATCAGTCACGTGATCAGTACATGATCAGTCACGTGAACAGTGCATGATCATTTACGTGATCTTTGCATGATCAGTCACGTGACCAGTATATGGTTGCTACGTGATCATTCCATGACGAGCCACGTGAGCAGTGCATGATAGCCACGTGATGTGTGCATGAGTTACGTGAGCAGAGTATGATCAGCCACGTGATCAGTGCATGAGTGCCACGTGATCAGTGCATGATATGTCACGTGACAGGTGTGTGATCAGCCACGTGAACAGTGCATGTTCAGCCACGTGATCAGTGCATGATAGCCACGTGATCAGTGCATGATCAGTTACGTGAGCAGTGTATGATCAGCCACGTGATCAGTGCATGATATCCAAGTGATCAGTGCATGATCATCACGTGATCAGTGTATGATCAGCCACGTGAACAGTGCATGCTCAGTCACGTGATCTGGGCCTGCTGAGCTGCGTGATTACTGTCTGCTCATCTGCTTGACAATTGCCAGCTGAGCTGCACGATTCCTGCCTGTCATCTGCTTGACAATTGCCAGCTGTGCTGCGTAATTCCTGCCTGCTCAGCTGCTTGATTATTGCCAGCTGAGCAGCATGATTCCTCACACCTGAGTTCCATGATTATTGCCTGCTGACTGTTTGATTCGTGCCTACTCAGCTCTTTGTTTATTGCCTCCAGAGGCACATGATCAGTGTATGATAGCAAACATGATCAGCGCATGATCAGTCACATGATCAGCGCCATTAAGTCACGTGATCACTACATGATAGTCATGTGATCAGTCCATGCTCAGTCACGGTATCAGTGCATGATCAGCCACGTGATCAGTGCATGATCTGTCACAAGATTAGTGTATGATCATCCACGTGATCAGTGCATGACAGTCATGTGATCAGTGCATGATATAGACGTGATCAGTGCATGATCAGTCACCTGATCAGGTGTATGATCATTCACGTGACCTGTACATGGTAGCTACATGATCATTGCATGATCAGCCACGTGAGTAGTGCATGATAGCCACGTGACTGCATGATCAGTCACGTGATCAGTGCATGATCAGTCATGTGACCAGTACATGGTAGCTGCGTGATCATGGCATGATCAGCCACGTGAGCAGTGCATGATAGCCACGTGATCAGTGCATGATCAGACACGTGATCAGTGCATGATCAGTCACGTGATCAGTGCATGATCAGGCACGTGATCAGTGCATGTCAGCCAAGTGATCAGTGCATGATAGCCACGTGATCAGTGCATGATCAGTCACGTGATCAGTGCATGATCAGTTATGTGATCAGTGTATGATCAGCCACGTGATCAGTGCATGATCAGCCATGATCAGTGCATGATCAATTACGTGATCAGTGCATGATCAGTCACGTGACCAGTACATGGTAGCTCGTGATCATTGCATGATCAGCCACGTGATCAGTGCATGATAGCCACGTGATCAGTGCATGATCAGTCATGTGATCGTGTGTGATCAGCCACGTGATCAGTGCATGATATCCACGTGATCAGTGCATGACAGCCACGTGATCAGTGCATGATAGCCACGGATCAGTGCATGATCAGTCACGTGATACATGTGTGATCAGCCACGTGATCAGTGCATGATGAGCCACGTGATCAGTGCAGGATCAATTACGTGATCAGTGCATGATCAGTCACGTGACCAGTACATGGTTGCTACGTGATCGTTGCATGATCAGCCACGTGAGCAGAGCATGATAGCCACGTGATCAGTGCATGATCAGTCACGTGATCAGTACATGATCAGTCACGTGAACAGTGCATGATCATTTACGTGATCTTTGCATGATCAGTCACGTGACCAGTATATGGTTGCTCGTGATCATTCCATGACGAGCCACGTGAGCAGTGCATGATAGCCACGTGATGTGTGCATGAGTTACGTGAGCAGAGTATGATCAGCCACGTGATCAGTGCATGAGTGCCACGTGATCAGTGCATGATATGTCACGTGACAGGTGTGTGATCAGCCACGTGAACAGTGCATGTTCAGCCACGTGATCAGTGCATGATAGCCACGTGATCAGTGCATGATCAGTTACGTGAGCAGTGTATGATCAGCCACGTGATCAGTGCATGGTCAGACACGTGAACAGTGTATGATCAGCCACGTGATCAGTGCATGATATCCAAGTGATCAGTGCATGATCATCACGTGATCAGTGTATGATCAGCCACGTGAACAGTGCATGCTCAGTCACGTGATCTGGGCCTGCTGAGCTGCGTGATTACTGTCTGCTCATCTGCTTGACAATTGCCAGCTGAGCTGCACGATTCCTGCCTGCTCAGCTGCTTGAGCTTTGATTGCCAGCTGAGCAGCATGATTCCTCACACCTGAGTTCCATGATTATTGCCTGCTGACTGTTTGATTCGTGCCTACTCAGCTCTTTGTTTATTGCCTCCAGAGGCACATGATCAGTGTATGATAGCAAACATGATCAGCGCATGATCAGTCACATGATCAGCGCCATTAAGTCACGTGATCACTACATGATAGTCATGTGATCAGTCCATGCTCAGTCACGGTATCAGTGCATGATCAGCCACGTGATCAGTGCATGATCTGTCACAAGATTAGTGTATGATCATCCACGTGATCAGTGCATGGGCAGTCATGTGATCAGTGCATGATATAGACGTGAACAGTGCATGATCAGTCTCGTGATCAGTGCATGATAGCCACGTGATCAGTGCATGATCAGTCACCTGATGGGTGTATGATCATTCACGTGACCTGTACATGGTAGCTACATGATCATTGCATGATCAGCCACGTGAGTAGTGCATGATAGCCACGTGATCAGTGCATGATCAGTCACGTGATCAGTGCATGATCAGTCATGTGACCAGTACATGGTAGCTGCGTGATCATGGCATGATCAGCCACGTGAGCAGTGCATGATAGCCACGTGATCAGTGCATGATCAGACACGTGATCAGTGCATGATCAGTCACGTGATCAGTGCATGATCAGCCACGTGATCAGTGCATGATCAGGCACGTGATCAGTGTATGTCAGCCAAGTGATCAGTGCATGATAGCCACGTGATCAGTGCATGATCAGTCACGTGATCAGTGCATGATCAGTTATGTGATCAGTGTATGATCAGCCACGTGATCAGTGCATGATCAGCCACATGATCAGTGCATGATCAATTACGTGATCAGTGCATGATCAGTCACGTGACCAGTACATGGTAGCTCGTGATCATTGCATGATCAGCCACGTGATCAGTGCATGATAGCCACGTGATCAGTGCATGATAGCCACGTGATCAGTGCATGATCAGTCATGTGATCGTGTGTGATCAGCCACGTGATCAGTGCATGATATCCACGTGATCAGTGCATGACAGCCACGTGATCAGTGCATGAGAGCCACGTGATCAGTGCATGATCAGTCACGTGATACATGTGTGATCAGCCACGTGATCAGTGCATGATGAGCCACGTGATCAGTGCATGATCAATTACGTGATCAGTGCATGATCAGTCACGTGACCAGTACATGGTTGCTACGTGATCGTTGCATGATCAGCCACGTGAGCAGTGCATGATAGCCACGTGATCAGTGCATGATCAGTCACGTGATCAGTACATGATCAGTCACGTGAACAGTGCATGATCATTTACGTGATCTTTGCATGATCAGTCACGTGACCAGTATATGGTTGCTCGTGATCATTCCATGACAGCCACGTGAGCAGTGCATGATAGCCACGTGATGTGTGCATGAGTTACGTGAGCAGAGTATGATCAGCCACGTGATCAGTGCATGATATGTCACGTGACAGGTGTGTGATCAGCCACGTGAACAGTGCATGTTCAGCCACGTGATCAGTGCATGATAGCCACGTGATCAGTGCATGATCAGTTACGTGAGCAGTGTATGATCAGCCACGTGATCAGTGCATGGTCAGACACGTGAACAGTGTATGATCAGCCACGTGATCAGTGCATGATATCCAAGTGATCAGTGCATGATCATCACGTGATCAGTGTATGATCAGCCACGTGAACAGTGCATGCTCAGTCACGTGATCTGGGCCTGCTGAGCTGCGTGATTACTGTCTGCTCATCTGCTTGACAATTGCCAGCTGAGCTGCACGATTCCTGCCTGTCATCTGCTTGACAATTGCCAGCTGTGCTGCGTAATTCCTGCCTGCTCAGCTGCTTGATTATTGCCAGCTGAGCAGCATGATTCCTCACACCTGAGTTCCATGATTATTGCCTGCTGACTGTTTGATTCGTGCCTACTCAGCTCTTTGTTTATTGCCTCCAGAGGCACATGATCAGTGTATGATAGCAAACATGATCAGCGCATGATCAGTCACATGATCAGCGCCATTAAGTCACGTGATCACTACATGATAGTCATGTGATCAGTCCATGCTCAGTCACGGTATCAGTGCATGATCAGCCACGTGATCAGTGCATGATCTGTCACAAGATTAGTGTATGATCATCCACGTGATCAGTGCATGGGCAGTCATGTGATCAGTGCATGATATAGACGTGATCAGTGCATGATCAGTCTCGTGATCAGTGCATGATAGCCACGTGATCAGTGCATGATCAGTCACCTGATGGGTGTATGATCATTCACGTGACCTGTACATGGTAGCTACATGATCATTGCATGATCAGCCACGTGAGTAGTGCATGATAGCCACGTGATCAGTGCATGATCAGTCACGTGATCAGTGCATGATCAGTCATGTGACCAGTACATGGTAGCTGCGTGATCATGGCATGATCAGCCACGTGAGCAGTGCATGATAGCCACGTGATCAGTGCATGATCAGACACGTGATCAGTGCATGATCAGTCACGTGATCAGTGCATGATCAGCCACGTGATCAGTGCATGATCAGGCACGTGATCAGTGTATGATCAGCCACGTGATCAGTGCATGATAGCCACGTGATCAGTGCATGATCAGTCACGTGATCAGTGCATGATCAGTCATGTGATCAGTGCATGATCAGCCACGTGATCAGTGCATGATCAGCCACGTGATCAGTGCATGATCAATCACGTGATCAGTGCATGATCAGTCACGTGACCAGTACATGGTAGCTACGTGATCATTGCATGATCAGCCACGTGATCAGTGCATGATAGCCACGTGATCAGTGCATGATAGCCACGTGATCAGTGCATGATCAGTCATGTGATCGTGTGTGATCAGCCACGTGATCAGTGCATGATATCCACGTGATCAGTGCATGATCAGCCACGTGATCAGTGCATGATAGCCACGTGATCAGTGCATGATCAGTCACGTGATCATGTGTGATCAGCCACGTGATCAGTGCATGATCAGCCACGTGATCAGTGCATGATCAATTCGTGATCAGTGCATGATCAGTCATGTGATCGTGTGTGATCAGCCACGTGATCAGTGCATGATATCCACGTGATCAGTGCATGACAGCCACGTGATCAGTGCATGATAGCCACGTGATCAGTGCATGATCAGTCACGTGATACATGTGTGATCAGCCACGTGATCAGTGCATGATGAGCCACGTGATCAGTGCAGGATCAATTACGTGATCAGTGCATGATCAGTCACGTGACCAGTACATGGTTGCTACGTGATCGTTGCATGATCAGCCACGTGAGCAGAGCATGATAGCCACGTGATCAGTGCATGATCAGTCACGTGATCAGTACATGATCAGTCACGTGAACAGTGCATGATCATTTACGTGATCTTTGCATGATCAGTCACGTGACCAGTATATGGTTGCTACGTGATCATTCCATGACGAGCCACGTGAGCAGTGCATGATAGCCACGTGATGTGTGCATGAGTTACGTGAGCAGAGTATGATCAGCCACGTGATCAGTGCATGAGTGCCACGTGATCAGTGCATGATATGTCACGTGACAGGTGTGTGATCAGCCACGTGAACAGTGCATGTTCAGCCACGTGATCAGTGCATGATAGCCACGTGATCAGTGCATGATCAGTTACGTGAGCAGTGTATGATCAGCCACGTGATCAGTGCATGGTCAGACACGTGAACAGTGTATGATCAGCCACGTGATCAGTGCATGATATCCAAGTGATCAGTGCATGATCATCACGTGATCAGTGTATGATCAGCCACGTGAACAGTGCATGCTCAGTCACGTGATCTGGGCCTGCTGAGCTGCGTGATTACTGTCTGCTCATCTGCTTGACAATTGCCAGCTGAGCTGCACGATTCCTGCCTGTCATCTGCTTGACAATTGCCAGCTGTGCTGCGTAATTCCTGCCTGCTCAGCTGCTTGATTATTGCCAGCTGAGCAGCATGATTCCTCACACCTGAGTTCCATGATTATTGCCTGCTGACTGTTTGATTCGTGCCTACTCAGCTCTTTGTTTATTGCCTCCAGAGGCACATGATCAGTGTATGATAGCAAACATGATCAGCGCATGATCAGTCACATGATCAGCGCCATTAAGTCACGTGATCACTACATGATAGTCATGTGATCAGTCCATGCTCAGTCACGGTATCAGTGCATGATCAGCCACGTGATCAGTGCATGATCTGTCACAAGATTAGTGTATGATCATCCACGTGATCAGTGCATGGGCAGTCATGTGATCAGTGCATGATATAGACGTGATCAGTGCATGATCAGTCTCGTGATCAGTGCATGATAGCCACGTGATCAGTGCATGATCAGTCACCTGATGGGTGTATGATCATTCACGTGACCTGTACATGGTAGCTACATGATCATTGCATGATCAGCCACGTGAGTAGTGCATGATAGCCACGTGATCAGCATGATCAGTCACGTGATCAGTGCATGATCAGTCATGTGACCAGTACATGGTAGCTGCGTGATCATGGCATGATCAGCCACGTGAGCAGTGCATGATAGCCACGTGATCAGTGCATGATCAGACACGTGATCAGTGCATGATCAGTCACGTGATCAGTGCATGATCAGCCACGTGATCAGTGCATGATCAGGCACGTGATCAGTGCATGATCAGCCAAGTGATCAGTGCATGATAGCCACGTGATCAGTGCATGATCAGTCACGTGATCAGTGCATGATCAGTCACGTGATCAGTGCATGATCAGCCACGTGATCAGTGCATGATCAGCCACGTGATCAGTGCATGATCAATTACGTGATCAGTGCATGATCAGTCACGTGACCAGTACATGGTAGCTACGTGATCAGTGCATGATCAGCCACGTGATCAGTGCATGATAGCCACGTGATCAGTGCATGATAGCCACGTGATCAGTGCATGATCAGTCACGTGATACATGTGTGATCAGCCACGTGATCAGTGCATGATGAGCCACGTGATCAGTGCATGATCAATTACGTGATCAGTGCATGATCAGTCACGTGACCAGTACATGGTTGCTACGTGATCGTTGCATGATCAGCCACGTGAGCAGTGCATGATAGCCACGTGATCAGTGCATGATCAGTCACGTGATCAGTGCATGATCAGTCACGTGAACAGTGCATGATCATTTACGTGATCAGTGCATGATCAGTCACGTGACCAGTATATGGTTGCTACGTGATCATTGCATGACGAGCCACGTGAGCAGTGCATGATAGCCACGTGATGTGTGCATGAGTTACGTGAGCAGTGTATGATCAGCCACGTGATCAGTGCATGATGCCACGTGATCAGTGCATGATATCACGTGACAGTGTGTGATCAGCCACGTGATCAGTGCATGATCAGCCACGTGATCAGTGCATGATAGCCACGTGATCAGTGCATGATCATCACGTGATCAGTGTATGATCAGCCACGTGAACAGTGCATGCTCAGTCACGTGATCTGGGCCTGCTGAGCTGCGTGATTACTGTCTGCTCATCTGCTTGACAATTGCCAGCTGAGCTGCACGATTCCTGCCTGTCATCTGCTTGACAATTGCCAGCTGTGCTGCGTAATTCCTGCCTGCTCAGCTGCTTGATTATTGCCAGCTGAGCAGCATGATTCCTCACACCTGAGTTCCATGATTATTGCCTGCTGACTGTTTGATTCGTGCCTACTCAGCTCTTTGTTTATTGCCTCCAGAGGCACATGATCAGTGTATGATAGCAAACATGATCAGCGCATGATCAGTCACATGATCAGCGCCATTAAGTCACGTGATCACTACATGATAGTCATGTGATCAGTCCATGCTCAGTCACGGTATCAGTGCATGATCAGCCACGTGATCAGTGCATGATCTGTCACAAGATTAGTGTATGATCATCCACGTGATCAGTGCATGGCAGTCATGTGATCAGTGCATGATATAGACGTGATCAGTGCATGATCAGTCTCGTGATCAGTGCATGATAGCCACGTGATCAGTGCATGATCAGTCACCTGATGGGTGTATGATCATTCACGTGACCTGTACATGGTAGCTACATGATCATTGCATGATCAGCCACGTGAGTAGTGCATGATAGCCACGTGATCACTGCATGATCAGTCACGTGATCAGTGCATGATCAGTCATGTGACCAGTACATGGTAGCTGCGTGATCATGGCATGATCAGCCACGTGAGCAGTGCATGATAGCCACGTGATCAGTGCATGATCAGACACGTGATCAGTGCATGATCAGTCACGTGATCAGTGCATGATCAGCCACGTGATCAGTGCATGATCAGCCACGTGATCAGTGCATGATCAGTCACGTGATCAGTGCATGATCAGTCACGTGATCAGTGCATGATCAGCCACGTGATCAGTGCATGATCAGCCACGTGATCAGTGCATGATCAATTACGTGATCAGTGCATGATCAGTCACGTGACCAGTACATGGTAGTGATTGCATGATCAGCCACGTGATCAGTGCATGATAGCCGTGATCAGTGCATGATAGCGTGATCAGTGCATGATCAGTCATGTGATCGTGTGTGATCAGCCACGTGATCAGTGCATGATATCCACGTGATCAGTGCATGACAGCCACGTGATCAGTGCATGAGAGCCACGGGATCAGTGCATGATCAGTCACGTGATACATGTGTGATCAGCCACGTGATCAGTGCATGATGAGCCACGTGATCAGTGCAGGATCAATTACGTGATCAGTGCATGATCAGTCACGTGACCAGTACATGGTTGCTACGTGATCGTTGCATGATCAGCCACGTGAGCAGAGCATGATAGCCACGTGATCAGTGCATGATCAGTCACGTGATCAGTACATGATCAGTCACGTGAACAGTGCATGATCATTCGTGATCTTTGCATGATCAGTCACGTTACCAGTATATGGTTGCTACGTGATCATTCCATGACGAGCCACGTGAGCAGTGCATGATAGCCACGTGATGTGTGCATGAGTTACGTGAGCAGAGTATGATCAGCCACGTGATCAGTGCATGAGTGCCACGTGATCAGTGCATGATATGTCACGTGACAGGTGTGTGATCAGCCACGTGAACAGTGCATGTTCAGCCACGTGATCAGTGCATGATAGCCACGTGATCAGTGCATGATCAGTTACGTGAGCAGTGTATGATCAGCCACGTGATCAGTGCATGGTCAGACACGTGAACAGTGTATGATCAGCCACGTGATCAGTGCATGATATCCAAGTGATCAGTGCATGATCATCACGTGATCAGTGTATGATCAGCCACGTGAACAGTGCATGCTCAGTCACGTGATCTGGGCCTGCTGAGCTGCGTGATTACTGTCTGCTCATCTGCTTGACAATTGCCAGCTGAGCTGCACGATTCCTGCCTGCTCAGCTGCTTGATTATTGCCAGCTGAGCAGCATGATTCCTCACACCTGAGTTCCATGATTATTGCCTGCTGACTGTTTGATTCGTGCCTACTCAGCTCTTTGTTTATTGCCTCCAGAGGCACATGATCAGTGTATGATAGCAAACATGATCAGCGCATGATCAGTCACATGATCAGCGCCATTAAGTCACGTGATCACTACATGATAGTCATGTGATCAGTCCATGCTCAGTCACGGTATCAGTGCATGATCAGCCACGTGATCAGTGCATGATCTGTCACAAGATTAGTGTATGATCATCCACGTGATCAGTGCATGGGCAGTCATGTGATCAGTGCATGATATAGACGTGAACAGTGCATGATCAGTCTCGTGATCAGTGCATGATAGCCACGTGATCAGTGCATGATCAGTCACCTGATGGGTGTATGATCATTCACGTGACCTGTACATGGTAGCTACATGATCATTGCATGATCAGCCACGTGAGTAGTTCATGATAGCCACGTGATCACTGCATGATCAGTCACGTGATCAGTGCATGATCAGTCATGTGACCAGTACATGGTAGCTGCGTGATCATGGCATGATCAGCCACGTGAGCAGTGCATGATAGCCACGTGATCAGTGCATGATCAGACACGTGATCAGTGCATGATCAGTCACGTGATCAGTGCATGATCAGCCACGTGATCAGTGCATGATCAGGCACGTGATCAGTGTATGTCAGCCACGTGATCAGTGCATGATAGCCACGTGATCAGTGCATGATCAGTCACGTGATCAGTGCATGATCAGTTACGTGATCAGTGCATGATCAGCCACGTGATCAGTGCATGATCAGCCACGTGATCAGTGCATGATCAATTACGTGATCAGTGCATGATCAGTCACGTGACCAGTACATGGTAGCTACGTGATCATTGCATGATCAGCCACGTGATCAGTGCATGATAGCCACGTGATCAGTGCATGATCAGCCACGTGATCAGTGCATGATCAGTCACGTGATCGTGTGTGATCAGCCACGTGATCAGTGCATGATATCCACGTGATCAGTGCATGACAGCCACGTGATCAGTGCATGATAGCCACGTGATGTGTGCATGAGTTACGTGATCAGGTATGATCAGCCACGTGATCAGTGCATGAGTGCCACGTGATCAGTGCATGATATGTCACGTGACAGTGTGTGATCAGCCACGTGAACAGTGCATGTTCAGCCACGTGATCAGTGCATGATAGCCACGTGATCAGTGCATGATCAGTTACGTGATCAGTGTATGATCAGCCACGTGATCAGTGCATGGTCAGACACGTGAACAGTGTATGATCAGCCACGTGATCAGTGCATGATATCCAAGTGATCAGTGCATGATCATCACGTGATCAGTGTATGATCAGCCACGTGAACAGTGCATGCTCAGTCACGTGATCTGGGCCTGCTGAGCTGCGTGATTACTGTCTGCTCATCTGCTTGACAATTGCCAGCTGAGCTGCACGATTCCTGCCTGCTCAGCTGCTTGATTATTGCCAGCTGAGCAGCATGATTCCTCACACCTGAGTTCCATGATTATTGCCTGCTGACTGTTTGATTCGTGCCTACTCAGCTCTTTGTTTATTGCCTCCAGAGGCACATGATCAGTGTATGATAGCAAACATGATCAGCGCATGATCAGTCACATGATCAGCGCCATTAAGTCACGTGATCACTACATGATAGTCATGTGATCAGTCCATGCTCAGTCACGGTATCAGTGCATGATCAGCCACGTGATCAGTGCATGATCTGTCACATGATTAGTGTATGATCATCCACGTGATCAGTGCATGCAGTCATGTGATCAGTGCATGATATAGACGTGATCAGTGCATGATCAGTCTCGTGATCAGTGCATGATAGCCACGTGATCAGTGCATGATCAGTCACCTGATGGGTGTATGATCATTCACGTGACCTGTACATGGTAGCTACATGATCATTGCATGATCAGCCACGTGAGTAGTGCATGATAGCCACGTGATCAGTGCATGATCAGTCACGTGATCAGTGCATGATCAGTCATGTGACCAGTACATGGTAGCTGCGTGATCATGGCATGATCAGCCACGTGAGCAGTGCATGATAGCCACGTGATCAGTGCATGATCAGTCACGTGATCAGTGCATGATCAGTCACGTGATCAGTGCATGATCAGCCACGTGATCAGTGCATGATCAGTCACGTGATCAGTGTATGATCATCCACGTGATCAGTGCATGATCAGTCATGTGATCAGTGCATGATATAGACGTGATCAGTGCATGATCAGTCACGTGATCAGTGCATGATAGCCACGTGATCAGTGCATGATCAGTCACGTGATCAGTGCATGATCATTCACGTGACCAGTACATGGTAGCTACGTGATCATTGCATGATCAGCCACGTGATCAGTGCATGATAGCCACGTGATCAGTGCATGATCAGTCACGTGATCAGTGCATGATCAGTCATGTGATCAGTGCATGATAGCTGCGTGATCATGCATGATCAGCCACGTGATCAGTGCATGATAGCCACGTGATCAGTGCATGATCAGTCACGTGATCAGTGCATGATCAGTCACGTGATCAGTGCATGATCAGCCACGTGATCAGTGCATGATCAGTCACGTGATCAGTGCATGATCAGCCACGTGATCAGTGCATGATCAGTCACGTGATCAGTGCATGATCAGCCAAGTGATCAGTGCATGATAGCCACGTGATCAGTGCATGATCAGTCACGTGATCAGTGCATGATCAGTCACGTGATCAGTGTATGATCAGCCACGTGATCAGTGCATGATCAGCCACGTGATCAGTGCATGATCAATTACGTGATCAGTGCATGATCAGTCACGTGATCAGTACATGGTAGCTCGTGATCATTGCATGATCAGCCACGTGATCAGTGCATGATAGCCACGTGATCAGTGCATGATAGCCACGTGATCAGTGCATGATCAGTCATGTGATACGTGTGTGATCAGCCACGTGATCAGTGCATGATATCCACGTGATCAGTGCATGACAGCCACGTGATCAGTGCATGATAGCCACGTGATCAGTGCATGATCAGTCACGTGATACATGTGTGATCAGCCACGTGATCAGTGCATGATGAGCCACGTGATCAGTGCAGGATCAATTACGTGATCAGTGCATGATCAGTCACGTGACCAGTACATGGTTGCTACGTGATCGTTGCATGATCAGCCACGTGAGCAGTGCATGATAGCCACGTGATCAGTGCATGATCAGTCACGTGATCAGTACATGATCAGTCACGTGAACAGTGCATGATCATTTACGTGATCAGTGCATGATCAGTCACGTGACCAGTATATGGTTGCTACGTGATCATTCCATGACAGCCACGTGAGCAGTGCATGATAGCCACGTGATGTGTGCATGAGTTACGTGAGCAGAGTATGATCAGCCACGTGATCAGTGCATGAGTGCCACGTGATCAGTGCATGATAGTCACGTGACAGGTGTGTGATCAGCCACGTGAACAGTGCATGTTCAGCCACGTGATCAGTGCATGATAGCCACGTGATCAGTGCATGATCAGTTACGTGAGCAGTGTATGATCAGCCACGTGATCAGTGCATGGTCAGACACGTGAACAGTGTATGATCAGCCACGTGATCAGTGCATGATATCCAAGTGATCAGTGCATGATCATCACGTGATCAGTGTATGATCAGCCACGTGAACAGTGCATGCTCAGTCACGTGATCTGGGCCTGCTGAGCTGCGTGATTACTGTCTGCTCATCTGCTTGACAATTGCCAGCTGAGCTGCACGATTCCTGCCTGCTCAGCTGCTTGATTATTGCCAGCTGAGCAGCATGATTCCTCACACCTGAGTTCCATGATTATTGCCTGCTGACTGTTTGATTCGTGCCTACTCAGCTCTTTGTTTATTGCCTCCAGAGGCACATGATCAGTGTATGATAGCAAACATGATCAGCGATCAGTCACATGATCAGCGCCATTAAGTCACGTGATCACTACATGATAGTCATGTGATCAGTCCATGCTCAGTCACGGTATCAGTGCATGATCAGCCACGTGATCAGTGCATGATCTGTCACATGATCAGTGTATGATCATCCACGTGATCAGTGCATGGGCAGTCATGTGATCAGTGCATGATATAGATGTGATCAGTGCATGATCAGTCACGTGATCAGTGCATGGTAGCTACGTGATCAGTGCATGATCAGCCACGTGATCAGTGCATGATAGCCACGTGATCAGTGCATGATCAGTCACGTGATCATGTGTGATCAGCCACGTGATCAGTGCATGATGAGCCACGTGATCAGTGCATGATCAATTACGTGATCAGTGCATGATCAGTCACGTGACCAGTACATGGTTGCTACGTGATCGTGCATGATCAGCCACGTGAGCAGTGCATGATAGCCACGTGATCAGTGCATGATCAGTCACGTGATCAGTACATGATCAGTCACGTGATCAGTGCATGATCATTTACGTGATCATGATCAGTCACGTGACCAGTATATGGTTGCTACGTGATCATTCCATGACGAGCCACGTGAGCAGTGCATGATAGCCACGTGATGTGTGCATGAGTTACGTGAGCAGAGTATGATCAGCCACGTGATCAGTGCATGAGTGCCACGTGATCAGTGCATGATATGTCACGTGACAGGTGTGTGATCAGCCACGTGAACAGTGCATGTTCAGCCACGTGATCAGTGCATGATAGCCACGTGATCAGTGCATGATCAGTTACGTGAGCAGTGTATGATCAGCCACGTGATCAGTGCATGGTCAGACACGTGAACAGTGTATGATCAGCCACGTGATCAGTGCATGATATCCAAGTGATCAGTGCATGATCATCACGTGATCAGTGTATGATCAGCCACGTGAACAGTGCATGCTCAGTCACGTGATCTGGGCCTGCTGAGCTGCGTGATTACTGTCTGCTCATCTGCTTGACAATTGCCAGCTGAGCTGCACGATTCCTGCCTGTCATCTGCTTGACAATTGCCAGCTGTGCTGCGTAATTCCTGCCTGCTCAGCTGCTTGATTATTGCCAGCTGAGCAGCATGATTCCTCACACCTGAGTTCCATGATTATTGCCTGCTGACTGTTTGATTCGTGCCTACTCAGCTCTTTGTTTATTGCCTCCAGAGGCACATGATCAGTGTATGATAGCAAACATGATCAGCGCATGATCAGTCACATGATCAGCGCCATTAAGTCACGTGATCACTACATGATAGTCATGTGATCAGTCCATGCTCAGTCACGGTATCAGTGCATGATCAGCCACGTGATCAGTGCATGATCTGTCACAAGATTAGTGTATGATCATCCACGTGATCAGTGCATGGGCAGTCATGTGATCAGTGCATGATATAGACGTGATCAGTGCATGATCAGTCGTGATCAGTGCATGATAGCCACGTGATCAGTGCATGATCAGTCACCTGATGGGTGTATGATCATTCACGTGACCTGTACATGGTAGCTACATGATCATTGCATGATCAGCCACGTGAGTAGTGCATGATAGCCACGTGATCACTGCATGATCAGTCACGTGATCAGTGCATGATCAGTCATGTGACCAGTACATGGTAGCTGCGTGATCATGGCATGATCAGCCACGTGAGCAGTGCATGATAGCCACGTGATCAGTGCATGATCAGTCACGTGATCAGTGCATGATCAGTCACGTGATCAGTGCATGATCAGCCACGTGATCAGTGCATGATCAGGCACGTGATCAGTGTATGATCAGCCACGTGATCAGTGCATGATAGCCACGTGATCAGTGCATGATCAGTCACGTGATCAGTGCATGATCAGTCACGTGATCAGTGCATGATCAGCCACGTGATCAGTGCATGATCAGCCACGTGATCAGTGCATGATCAGTTACGTGATCAGTGCATGATCAGTCACGTGATCAGTACATGGTAGCTACGTGATCAGTGCATGATCAGCCACGTGATCAGTGCATGATAGCCACGTGATCAGTGCATGATAGCCACGTGATCAGTGCATGATCAGTCATGTGATCGTGTGTGATCAGCCACGTGATCAGTGCATGATATCCACGTGATCAGTGCATGACAGCCACGTGATCAGTGCATGATAGCCACGTGATCAGTGCATGATCAGTCACGTGACACATGTGTGATCAGCCACGTGATCAGTGCATGATCAGCCACGTGATCAGTGCATGATCAGTTACGTGATCAGTGCATGATCAGTCACGTGATCAGTGCATGGTCACGTGATCAGTGCATGATCAGCCACGTGATCAGTGCATGATAGCCACGTGATCAGTGCATGATCAGTCACGTGATCAGTGTATGATCAGCCACGTGAACAGTGCATGCTCAGTCACGTGATCTGGGCCTGCTGAGCTGCGTGATTACTGTCTGCTCATCTGCTTGACAATTGCCAGCTGAGCTGCACGATTCCTGCCTGTCATCTGCTTGACAATTGCCAGCTGTGCTGCGTAATTCCTGCCTGCTCAGCTGCTTGATTATTGCCAGCTGAGCAGCATGATTCCTCACACCTGAGTTCCATGATTATTGCCTGCTGACTGTTTGATTCGTGCCTACTCAGCTCTTTGTTTATTGCCTCCAGAGGCACATGATCAGTGTATGATAGCAAACATGATCAGTGCATGATCAGTCACATGATCAGCGCCATTAAGTCACGTGATCACTACATGATAGTCATGTGATCAGTCCATGCTCAGTCACGGTATCAGTGCATGATCAGCCACGTGATCAGTGCATGATCTGTCACATGATTAGTGTATGATCATCCACGTGATCAGTGCATGGGCAGTCATGTGATCAGTGCATGATATAGGCGTGATCAGTGCATGATCAGTCTCGTGATCAGTGCATGATAGCCACGTGATCAGTGCATGATCAGTCACCTGATGGGTGTATGATCATTCACGTGACCTGTACATGGTAGCTACATGATCATTGCATGATCAGCCACGTGAGTAGTGCATGATAGCCACGTGATCACTGCATGATCAGTCACGTGATCAGTGCATGATCAGTCATGTGACCAGTACATGGTAGCTGCGTGATCATGGCATGATCAGCCACGTGATCAGTGCATGATAGCCACGTGATCAGTGCATGATCAGTCACGTGATCAGTGCATGATCAGTCACGTGATCAGTGCATGATCAGCCACGTGATCAGTGCATGATCAGGCACAGTGATCAGTGATCAGTGCATGATAGCCACGTGATCAGTGCATGATCAGTCACGTGATCAGTGCATGATCAGTCACGTGATCAGTGCATGATCAGCCACGTGATCAGCCACGTGATCAGTGCATGATCAATTCGTGATCAGTGCATGATCAGTCACGTGATCAGTACATGGTAGCTACGTGATCAGTGCATGATCAGCCACGTGATCAGTGCATGATAGCCACGTGATCAGTGCATGATCAGTCACGTGATCAGTGCATGATCAGTCACGTGATCAGTGCATGATCAGCCACGTGATCAGTGCATGATCAGTCACGTGATCAGTGCATGATCAGCCACGTGATCAGTGCATGATCAGCCGTGATCAGTGCATGATCAGCCACGTGATCAGTGCGTGATCAGTGCATGATCAGCCACGTGATCAGTGCATGATCAATTCGTGATCAGTGCATGATCAGTCACGTGATCAGTGCATGGTATCGTGATCATTGCATGATCAGCGTGATCAGTGCATGATAGCCACGTGATCAGTGCATGATAGCCACGTGATCAGTGCATGATCAGTCATGTGATCGTGTGTGATCAGCCACGTGATCAGTGCATGATATCCACGTGATCAGTGCATGACAGCCACGTGATCAGTGCATGATAGCCACGTGATCAGTGCATGATCAGTCACGTGATACATGTGTGATCAGCCACGTGATCAGTGCATGATGAGCCACGTGATCAGTGCATGATCAATTACGTGATCAGTGCATGATCAGTCACGTGACCAGTACATGGTTGCTCGTGATCGTTGCATGATCAGCCACGTGAGCAGTGCATGATAGCCACGTGATCAGTGCATGATCAGTCACGTGATCAGTGCATGATCAGTCACGTGAACAGTGCATGATCATTTCGTGATCTTTGCATGATCAGTCACGTGACCAGTATATGGTTGCTACGTGATCATTCCATGACAGCCACGTGAGCAGTGCATGATAGCCACGTGATGTGTGCATGAGTTACGTGAGCAGAGTATGATCAGCCACGTGATCAGTGCATGAGTGCCACGTGATCAGTGCATGATATGTCACGTGACAGGTGTGTGATCAGCCACGTGATCAGTGCATGTTCAGCCACGTGATCAGTGCATGATAGCCACGTGATCAGTGCATGATCAGTTACGTGAGCAGTGTATGATCAGCCACGTGATCAGTGCATGATCAGACACGTGATCAGTGTATGATCAGCCACGTGATCAGTGCATGATATCCACGTGATCAGTGCATGATCATCACGTGATCAGTGTATGATCAGCCACGTGATCAGTGCATGATCAGTCACGTGATCAGTGCCAGCTGAGCTGCACGATTCCTGCCTGCTCAGCTGCTTGATTATTGCCAGCTGAGCAGCATGATTCCTCACACCTGAGTTCCATGATTATTGCCTGCTGACTGTTTGATTCGTGCCTACTCAGCTCTTTGTTTATTGCCTCCAGAGGCACATGATCAGTGTATGATAGCAAACATGATCAGTGCATGATCAGTCACATGATCAGTGCCATTAAGTCACGTGATCAGTACATGATAGTCATGTGATCAGTCCATGATCAGTCACGTATCAGTGCATGATCAGCCACGTGATCAGTGCATGATCAGTCACATGATCAGTGTATGATCATCCACGTGATCAGTGCATGCAGTCATGTGATCAGTGCATGATATAGACGTGATCAGTGCATGATCAGTCACGTGATCAGTGCATGATAGCCACGTGATCAGTGCATGATCAGCCACGTGATCAGTGCATGATCGCCACGTGATCAGTGCATGATCAGTCACGTGATACATGTGTGATCAGCCACGTGATCAGTGCATGATGAGCCACGTGATCAGTGCATGATCAATCACGTGATCAGTGCATGATCAGTCACGTGACCAGTACATGGTTGCTCGTGATCGTTGCATGATCAGCCACGTGAGCAGTGCATGATAGCCACGTGATCAGTGCATGATCAGTCACGTGATCAGTGCATGATCAGTCACGTGAACAGTGCATGATCATTTACGTGATCAGTGCATGATCAGTCACGTGACCAGTATATGGTTGCTACGTGATCATTCCATGACGAGCCACGTGAGCAGTGCATGATAGCCACGTGATGTGTGCATGAGTTACGTGATCAGAGTATGATCAGCCACGTGATCAGTGCATGAGTGCCACGTGATCAGTGCATGATATGTCACGTGACAGGTGTGTGATCAGCCACGTGAACAGTGCATGTTCAGCCACGTGATCAGTGCATGATAGCCACGTGATCAGTGCATGATCAGTTACGTGAGCAGTGTATGATCAGCCACGTGATCAGTGCATGGTCAGACACGTGAACAGTGTATGATCAGCCACGTGATCAGTGCATGATATCCAGTGATCAGTGCATGATCATCACGTGATCAGTGTATGATCAGCCACGTGAACAGTGCATGCTCAGTCACGTGATCTGGGCCTGCTGAGCTGCGTGATTACTGTCTGCTCATCTGCTTGACAATTGCCAGCTGAGCTGCACGATTCCTGCCTGTCATCTGCTTGACAATTGCCAGCTGTGCTGCGTAATTCCTGCCTGCTCAGCTGCTTGATTATTGCCAGCTGAGCAGCATGATTCCTCACACCTGAGTTCCATGATTATTGCCTGCTGACTGTTTGATTCGTGCCTACTCAGCTCTTTGTTTATTGCCTCCAGAGGCACATGATCAGTGTATGATAGCAAACATGATCAGCGCATGATCAGTCACATGATCAGCGCCATTAAGTCACGTGATCACTACATGATAGTCATGTGATCAGTCCATGCTCAGTCACGGTATCAGTGCATGATCAGCCACGTGATCAGTGCATGATCTGTCACAAGATTAGTGTATGATCATCCACGTGATCAGTGCATGGGCAGTCATGTGATCAGTGCATGATATAGACGTGATCAGTGCATGATCAGTCTCGTGATCAGTGCATGATAGCCACGTGATCAGTGCATGATCAGTCACCTGATGGGTGTATGATCATTCACGTGACCTGTACATGGTAGCTACATGATCATTGCATGATCAGCCACGTGAGTAGTGCATGATAGCCACGTGATCACTGCATGATCAGTCACGTGATCAGTGCATGATCAGTCATGTGACCAGTACATGGTAGCTGCGTGATCATGGCATGATCAGCCACGTGAGCAGTGCATGATAGCCACGTGATCAGTGCATGATCAGTCACGTGATCAGTGCATGATCAGTCACGTGATCAGTGCATGATCAGCCACGTGATCAGTGCATGATCAGCCACGTGATCAGTGCATGATCAGTCACGTGATCAGTGCATGATCAGTCACGTGATCAGTGCATGATCACGTGATCAGTGCATGATCAGCACGTGATCAGTGCATGATCAGCCACGTGATCAGTGCATGATCAGTCACGTGATCAGTACATGATAGCTCGTGATCAGTGCATGATCAGCCACGTGATCAGTGCATGATAGCCACGTGATCAGTGCATGATAGCCACGTGATCAGTGCATGATCAGTCATGTGATACGTGTGTGATCAGCCACGTGATCAGTGCATGATATCCACGTGATCAGTGCATGACAGCCACGTGATCAGTGCATGAGCCACGTGATCAGTGCATGATCAGTCACGTGATACATGTGTGATCAGCCACGTGATCAGTGCATGATGAGCCACGTGATCAGTGCAGGATCAATTACGTGATCAGTGCATGATCAGTCACGTGACCAGTACATGGTTGCTACGTGATCGTTGCATGATCAGCCACGTGAGCAGAGCATGATAGCCACGTGATCAGTGCATGATCAGTCACGTGATCAGTACATGATCAGTCACGTGAACAGTGCATGATCATTTACGTGATCTGTGCATGATCAGTCACGTGACCAGTATATGGTTGCTACGTGATCATTCCATGACGAGCCACGTGAGCAGTGCATGATAGCCACGTGATGTGTGCATGAGTTACGTGAGCAGAGTATGATCAGCCACGTGATCAGTGCATGAGTGCCACGTGATCAGTGCATGATATGTCACGTGACAGGTGTGTGATCAGCCACGTGAACAGTGCATGTTCAGCCACGTGATCAGTGCATGATAGCCACGTGATCAGTGCATGATCAGTTACGTGAGCAGTGTATGATCAGCCACGTGATCAGTGCATGGTCAGACACGTGAACAGTGTATGATCAGCCACGTGATCAGTGCATGATATCCAAGTGATCAGTGCATGATCATCACGTGATCAGTGTATGATCAGCCACGTGAACAGTGCATGCTCAGTCACGTGATCTGGGCCTGCTGAGCTGCGTGATTACTGTCTGCTCATCTGCTTGACAATTGCCAGCTGAGCTGCACGATTCCTGCCTGTCATCTGCTTGACAATTGCCAGCTGTGCTGCGTAATTCCTGCCTGCTCAGCTGCTTGATTATTGCCAGCTGAGCAGCATGATTCCTCACACCTGAGTTCCATGATTATTGCCTGCTGACTGTTTGATTCGTGCCTACTCAGCTCTTTGTTTATTGCCTCCAGAGGCACATGATCAGTGTATGATAGCAAACATGATCAGCGCATGATCAGTCACATGATCAGCGCCATTAAGTCACGTGATCACTACATGATAGTCATGTGATCAGTCCATGCTCAGTCACGGTATCAGTGCATGATCAGCCACGTGATCAGTGCATGATCTGTCACATGATTAGTGTATGATCATCCACGTGATCAGTGCATATGCAGTCATGTGATCAGTGCATGATATAGACGTGATCAGTGCATGATCAGTCGTGATCAGTGCATGATAGCCACGTGATCAGTGCATGATCAGTCACCTGATGGGTGTATGATCATTCACGTGACCTGTACATGGTAGCTACATGATCATTGCATGATCAGCCACGTGATCAGTGCATGATCAGCCACGTGATCAGTGCATGATCAGCCACGTGATCAGTGCATGATAGCCACGTGATCAGTGCATGATCAGTCACGTGATCAGTGCATGATCAGCCACGTGATCAGTGCATGATCAGCCACGTGATCAGTGCATGATCAGTTACGTGATCAGTGCATGATCAGTCACGTGATCAGTGCATGATAGCTACGTGATCAGTGCATGATCAGCCACGTGATCAGTGCATGATAGCCACGTGATCAGTGCATGATAGCCACGTGATCAGTGCATGATCAGTCATGTGATCGTGTGTGATCAGCCACGTGATCAGTGCATGATATCCACGTGATCAGTGCATGACAGCCACGTGATCAGTGCATGATAGCCACGTGATCAGTGCATGATCAGTCACGTGATACATGTGTGATCAGCCACGTGATCAGTGCATGATGAGCCACGTGATCAGTGCATGATCAATTACGTGATCAGTGCATGATCAGTCACGTGACCAGTACATGGTTGCTACGTGATCGTTGCATGATCAGCCACGTGAGCAGAGCATGATAGCCACGTGATCAGTGCATGATCAGTCACGTGATCAGTACATGATCAGTCACGTGAACAGTGCATGATCATTCGTGATCTGTGCATGATCAGTCACGTGACCAGTATATGGTTGCTACGTGATCATTCCATGACGAGCCACGTGAGCAGTGCATGATAGCCACGTGATGTGTGCATGAGTTACGTGAGCAGAGTATGATCAGCCACGTGATCAGTGCATGAGTGCCACGTGATCAGTGCATGATATGTCACGTGACAGGTGTGTGATCAGCCACGTGAACAGTGCATGTTCAGCCACGTGATCAGTGCATGATAGCCACGTGATCAGTGCATGATCAGTTACGTGAGCAGTGTATGATCAGCCACGTGATCAGTGCATGGTCAGACACGTGAACAGTGTATGATCAGCCACGTGATCAGTGCATGATATCCAAGTGATCAGTGCATGATCATCACGTGATCAGTGTATGATCAGCCACGTGAACAGTGCATGCTCAGTCACGTGATCTGGGCCTGCTGAGCTGCGTGATTACTGTCTGCTCATCTGCTTGACAATTGCCAGCTGAGCTGCACGATTCCTGCCTGTCATCTGCTTGACAATTGCCAGCTGTGCTGCGTAATTCCTGCCTGCTCAGCTGCTTGATTATTGCCAGCTGAGCAGCATGATTCCTCACACCTGAGTTCCATGATTATTGCCTGCTGACTGTTTGATTCGTGCCTACTCAGCTCTTTGTTTATTGCCTCCAGAGGCACATGATCAGTGTATGATAGCAAACATGATCAGCGCATGATCAGTCACATGATCAGCGCCATTAAGTCACGTGATCACTACATGATAGTCATGTGATCAGTCCATGCTCAGTCACGGTATCAGTGCATGATCAGCCACGTGATCAGTGCATGATCTGTCACATGATTAGTGTATGATCATCCACGTGATCAGTGCATGGGCAGTCATGTGATCAGTGCATGATATAGACGTGATCAGTGCATGATCAGTCTCGTGATCAGTGCATGATAGCCACGTGATCAGTGCATGATCAGTCACCTGATGGGTGTATGATCATTCACGTGACCTGTACATGGTAGCTACATGATCATTGCATGATCAGCCACGTGAGTAGTGCATGATAGCCACGTGATCACTGCATGATCAGTCACGTGATCAGTGCATGATCAGTCATGTGACCAGTACATGGTAGCTGCGTGATCATGGCATGATCAGCCACGTGAGCAGTGCATGATAGCCACGTGATCAGTGCATGATCAGTCACGTGATCAGTGCATGATCAGTCACGTGATCAGTGCATGATCAGCACGTGATCAGTGCATGATCAGCCACGTGATCAGTGCATGATAGCCACGTGATCAGTGCATGATCAGTCACGTGATCAGTGCATGATCAGTTATGTGATCAGTGTATGATCAGCCACGTGATCAGTGCATGATCAGCCACATGATCAGTGCATGATCAATTACGTGATCAGTGCATGATCAGTCACGTGACCAGTACATGGTAGCTACGTGATCATTGCATGATCAGCCACGTGATCAGTGCATGATAGCCACGTGATCAGTGCATGATCAGCCACGTGATCAGTGCATGATCAGTCATGTGATCGTGTGTGATCAGCCACGTGATCAGTGCATGATATCCACGTGATCAGTGCATGACAGCCACGTGATCAGTGCATGATAGCCACGTGATCAGTGCATGATCAGTCACGTGATACATGTGTGATCAGCCACGTGATCAGTGCATGATGAGCCACGTGATCAGTGCATGATCAATTACGTGATCAGTGCATGATCAGTCACGTGACCAGTACATGGTTGCTACGTGATCGTTGCATGATCAGCCACGTGAGCAGTGCATGATAGCCACGTGATCAGTGCATGATCAGTCACGTGATCAGTACATGATCAGTCACGTGAACAGTGCATGATCATTTACGTGATCAGTGCATGATCAGTCACGTGACCAGTATATGGTTGCTACGTGATCATTCCATGACGAGCCACGTGAGCAGTGCATGATAGCCACGTGATGTGTGCATGAGTTACGTGAGCAGAGTATGATCAGCCACGTGATCAGTGCATGAGTGCCACGTGATCAGTGCATGATATGTCACGTGACAGGTGTGTGATCAGCCACGTGAACAGTGCATGTTCAGCCACGTGATCAGTGCATGATAGCCACGTGATCAGTGCATGATCAGTTACGTGAGCAGTGTATGATCAGCCACGTGATCAGTGCATGGTCAGACACGTGAACAGTGTATGATCAGCCACGTGATCAGTGCATGATATCCAAGTGATCAGTGCATGATCATCACGTGATCAGTGTATGATCAGCCACGTGAACAGTGCATGCTCAGTCACGTGATCTGGGCCTGCTGAGCTGCGTGATTACTGTCTGCTCATCTGCTTGACAATTGCCAGCTGAGCTGCACGATTCCTGCCTGTCATCTGCTTGACAATTGCCAGCTGTGCTGCGTAATTCCTGCCTGCTCAGCTGCTTGATTATTGCCAGCTGAGCAGCATGATTCCTCACACCTGAGTTCCATGATTATTGCCTGCTGACTGTTTGATTCGTGCCTACTCAGCTCTTTGTTTATTGCCTCCAGAGGCACATGATCAGTGTATGATAGCAAACATGATCAGTGCATGATCAGTCACATGATCAGCGCCATTAAGTCACGTGATCACTACATGATAGTCATGTGATCAGTCCATGCTCAGTCACGGTATCAGTGCATGATCAGCCACGTGATCAGTGCATGATCTGTCACAAGATCAGTGTATGATCATCCACGTGATCAGTGCATGGGCAGTCATGTGATCAGTGCATGATATAGACGTGATCAGTGCATGATCAGTCACGTGATCAGTGCATGATAGCCACGTGATCAGTGCATGATCAGTCACGTGATCAGTGCATGATCAGTCACGTGACCAGTACATGGTAGCTACGTGATCATTGCATGATCAGCCACGTGATCAGTGCATGATAGCCACGTGATCAGTGCATGATCAGCCACGTGATCAGTGCATGATCAGTCATGTGATCAGTGCATGATCAGCCACGTGATCAGTGCATGATATGTCACGTGACAGGTGTGTGATCAGCCACGTGATCAGTGCATGATCAGCCACGTGATCAGTGCATGATAGCCACGTGATCAGTGCATGATCAGTTACGTGATCAGTGCATGATCAGCCACGTGATCAGTGCATGATCAGACACGTGAACAGTGTATGATCAGCCACGTGATCAGTGCATGATATCCAAGTGATCAGTGCATGATCATCACGTGATCAGTGTATGATCAGCCACGTGAACAGTGCATGCTCAGTCACGTGATCTGGGCCTGCTGAGCTGCGTGATTACTGTCTGCTCATCTGCTTGACAATTGCCAGCTGAGCTGCACGATTCCTGCCTGTCATCTGCTTGACAATTGCCAGCTGTGCTGCATAATTCCTGCCTGCTCAGCTGCTTGATTATTGCCAGCTGAGCAGCATGATTCCTCACACCTGAGTTCCATGATTATTGCCTGCTGACTGTTTGATTCGTGCCTACTCAGCTCTTTGTTTATTGCCTCCAGAGGCACATGATCAGTGTATGATAGCAAACATGATCAGCGCATGATCAGTCACATGATCAGTGCCATTAAGTCACGTGATCACTACATGATAGTCATGTGATCAGTCCATGCTCAGTCACGGTATCAGTGCATGATCAGCCACGTGATCAGTGCATGATCTGTCACATGATTAGTGTATGATCATCCACGTGATCAGTGCATGGGCAGTCATGTGATCAGTGCATGATATAGACGTGATCAGTGCATGATCAGTCACGTGATCAGTGCATGATAGCCACGTGATCAGTGCATGATCAGTCACCTGATGGGTGTATGATCATTCACGTGACCTGTACATGGTAGCTACATGATCATTGCATGATCAGCCACGTGAGTAGTGCATGATAGCCACGTGATCAGTGCATGATCAGTCACGTGATCAGTGCATGATCAGTCATGTGACCAGTACATGGTAGCTGCGTGATCATGGCATGATCAGCCACGTGAGCAGTGCATGATAGCCACGTGATCAGTGCATGATCAGTCACGTGATCAGTGCATGATCAGTCACGTGATCAGTGCATGATCAGCCACGTGATCAGTGCATGATCAGGCACGTGATCAGTGCATGATCAGCCACGTGATCAGTGCATGATAGCCACGTGATCAGTGCATGATCAGTCACGTGATCAGTGCATGATCAGTCACGTGATCAGTGCATGATCAGCCACGTGATCAGTGCATGATCAGCCACGTGATCAGTGCATGATCAATTACGTGATCAGTGCATGATCAGTCACGTGACCAGTACATGGTAGCTACGTGATCATTGCATGATCAGCCACGTGATCAGTGCATGATAGCCACGTGATCAGTGCATGATCAGCCACGTGATCAGTGCATGATCAGCCACGTGATCAGTGCATGATCAGTCACGTGATCAGTGTGTGATCAGCCACGTGATCAGTGCATGATAGCCACGTGATCAGTGCATGATAGCCACGTGATCAGTGCATGATCAGCCACGTGATCAGTGCATGATCAGCCACGTGATCAGTGCATGATCAGCCACGTGATCAGTGCATGATCAGCCACGTGATCAGTGCATGATAGCCACGTGATCAGTGCATGATCAGTCACGTGATCATGTGTGATCAGCCACGTGATCAGTGCATGATGAGCCACGTGATCAGTGCATGATCAATTACGTGATCAGTGCATGATCAGTCACGTGACCAGTACATGGTTGCTACGTGATCGTTGCATGATCAGCCACGTGAGCAGTGCATGATAGCCACGTGATCAGTGCATGATCAGTCACGTGATCAGTGCATGATCAGTCACGTGATCAGTGCATGATCATTTACGTGATCAGTGCATGATCAGTCACGTGACCAGTATATGGTTGCTACGTGATCATTCCATGACAGCCACGTGATCAGTGCATGATAGCCACGTGATGTGTGCATGAGTTACGTGATCAGTGTATGATCAGCCACGTGATCAGTGCATGATTCCACGTGATCAGTGCATGATATGTCACGTGACAGTGTGTGATCAGCCACGTGATCAGTGCATGATCAGCCACGTGATCAGTGCATGATAGCCACGTGATCAGTGCATGATCAGTTACGTGATCAGTGTATGATCAGCCACGTGATCAGTGCATGATCAGACACGTGATCAGTGTATGATCAGCCACGTGATCAGTGCATGATATCCACGTGATCAGTGCATGATCATCACGTGATCAGTGCATGATCAGTCACGTGACCAGTGCATGGTAGCTGCGTGATCATGGCATGATCAGCCACGTGATCAGTGCATGATAGCCACGTGATCAGTGCATGATCAGTCACGTGATCAGTGCATGATCAGTCACGTGATCAGTGCATGATCAGCCACGTGATCAGTGCATGATCAGGCACGTGATCAGTGCATGATCAGCCACGTGATCAGTGCATGATAGCCACGTGATCAGTGCATGATCAGTCACGTGATCAGTGCATGATCAGTTATGTGATCAGTGCATGATCAGCCACGTGATCAGTGCATGATCAGCCACGTGATCAGTGCATGATCAATTACGTGATCAGTGCATGATCAGTCACGTGACCAGTACATGGTAGCTACGTGATCAGTGCATGATCAGCCACGTGATCAGTGCATGATAGCCACGTGATCAGTGCATGATAGCCACGTGATCAGTGCATGATCAGTCATGTGATACGTGTGTGATCAGCCACGTGATCAGTGCATGATATCCACGTGATCAGTGCATGACAGCCACGTGATCAGTGCATGAGAGCCACGTGATCAGTGCATGATCAGTCACGTGATACATGTGTGATCAGCCACGTGATCAGTGCATGATGAGCCACGTGATCAGTGCAGGATCAATTACGTGATCAGTGCATGATCAGTCACGTGACCAGTACATGGTTGCTACGTGATCGTTGCATGATCAGCCACGTGAGCAGAGCATGATAGCCACGTGATCAGTGCATGATCAGTCACGTGATCAGTACATGATCAGTCACGTGAACAGTGCATGATCATTTACGTGATCTGTGCATGATCAGTCACGTGACCAGTATATGGTAGCTACGTGATCATTCCATGACGAGCCACGTGAGCAGTGCATGATAGCCACGTGATGTGTGCATGAGTTACGTGAGCAGAGTATGATCAGCCACGTGATCAGTGCATGAGTGCCACGTGATCAGTGCATGATATGTCACGTGACAGGTGTGTGATCAGCCACGTGAACAGTGCATGTTCAGCCACGTGATCAGTGCATGATAGCCACGTGATCAGTGCATGATCAGTTACGTGAGCAGTGTATGATCAGCCACGTGATCAGTGCATGGTCAGACACGTGAACAGTGTATGATCAGCCACGTGATCAGTGCATGATATCCAAGTGATCAGTGCATGATCATCACGTGATCAGTGTATGATCAGCCACGTGAACAGTGCATGCTCAGTCACGTGATCTGGGCCTGCTGAGCTGCGTGATTACTGTCTGCTCATCTGCTTGACAATTGCCAGCTGAGCTGCACGATTCCTGCCTGTCATCTGCTTGACAATTGCCAGCTGTGCTGCGTAATTCCTGCCTGCTCAGCTGCTTGATTATTGCCAGCTGAGCAGCATGATTCCTCACAGCTGAGTTCCATGATTATTGCCTGCTGACTGTTTGATTCGTGCCTACTCAGCTCTTTGTTTATTGCCTCCAGAGGCACATGATCAGTGTATGATAGCAAACATGATCAGCGCATGATCAGTCACATGATCAGTGCCATTAAGTCACGTGATCACTACATGATAGTCATGTGATCAGTCCATGCTCAGTCACGGTATCAGTGCATGATCAGCCACGTGATCAGTGCATGATCTGTCACATGATTAGTGTATGATCATCCACGTGATCAGTGCATGGGCAGTCATGTGATCAGTGCATGATATAGACGTGATCAGTGCATGATCAGTCTCGTGATCAGTGCATGATAGCCACGTGATCAGTGCATGATCAGTCACCTGATGGGTGTATGATCATTCACGTGACCTGTACATGGTAGCTACATGATCATTGCATGATCAGCCACGTGAGTAGTGCATGATAGCCACGTGATCAGTGCATGATCAGTCACGTGATCAGTGCATGATCAGTCATGTGACCAGTACATGGTAGCTGCGTGATCAGTGCATGATCAGCCACGTGAGCAGTGCATGATAGCCACGTGATCAGTGCATGATCAGACGTGATCAGTGCATGATCAGTCACGTGATCAGTGCATGATCAGCCACGTGATCAGTGCATGATCAGCCACGTGATCAGTGCATGATAGCCACGTGATCAGTGCATGATCAGTCACGTGATCAGTGCATGATCAGTCACGTGATCAGTGCATGATCAGCCACGTGATCAGTGCATGATCAGCCACGTGATCAGTGCATGATCAATTACGTGATCAGTGCATGATCAGTCACGTGATCAGTGCATGATAGCTACGTGATCAGTGCATGATCAGCCACGTGATCAGTGCATGATAGCCACGTGATCAGTGCATGATAGCCACGTGATCAGTGCATGATCAGTCACGTGATCGTGTGTGATCAGCCACGTGATCAGTGCATGATAGCCACGTGATCAGTGCATGATCAGCCACGTGATCAGTGCATGATAGCCACGTGATCAGTGCATGATCAGTCACGTGATCAGTGCATGATCAGTCATGTGATCAGTGCATGGTAGCTGCGTGATCATGCATGATCAGCCACGTGAGCAGTGCATGATAGCCACGTGATCAGTGCATGATCAGCCACGTGATCAGTGCATGATCAGTCACGTGATCAGTGCATGATCAGCCACGTGATCAGTGCATGATCAGGCACGTGATCAGTGTATGATCAGCCACGTGATCAGTGCATGATAGCCACGTGATCAGTGCATGATCAGTCACGTGATCAGTGCATGATCAGTCACGTGATCAGTGCATGATCAGCCACGTGATCAGTGCATGATCAGCCACGTGATCAGTGCATGATCAATTACGTGATCAGTGCATGATCAGTCACGTGACCAGTACATGGTAGCTACGTGATCATGCATGATCAGCCACGTGATCAGTGCATGATAGCCACGTGATCAGTGCATGATAGCCACGTGATCAGTGCATGATCAGTCATGTGATACGTGTGTGATCAGCCACGTGATCAGTGCATGATATCCACGTGATCAGTGCATGACAGCCACGTGATCAGTGCATGAGAGCCACGTGATCAGTGCATGATCAGTCACGTGATACATGTGTGATCAGCCACGTGATCAGTGCATGATGAGCCACGTGATCAGTGCATGATCAATTACGTGATCAGTGCATGATCAGTCACGTGACCAGTACATGGTTGCTACGTGATCGTTGCATGATCAGCCACGTGAGCAGTGCATGATAGCCACGTGATCAGTGCATGATCAGTCACGTGATCAGTACATGATCAGTCACGTGAACAGTGCATGATCATTTACGTGATCTGTGCATGATCAGTCACGTGACCAGTATATGGTTGCTACGTGATCATTCCATGACGAGCCACGTGAGCAGTGCATGATAGCCACGTGATGTGTGCATGAGTTACGTGAGCAGAGTATGATCAGCCACGTGATCAGTGCATGAGTGCCACGTGATCAGTGCATGATATGTCACGTGACAGGTGTGTGATCAGCCACGTGAACAGTGCATGTTCAGCCACGTGATCAGTGCATGATAGCCACGTGATCAGTGCATGATCAGTTACGTGAGCAGTGTATGATCAGCCACGTGATCAGTGCATGGTCAGACACGTGAACAGTGTATGATCAGCCACGTGATCAGTGCATGATATCCAAGTGATCAGTGCATGATCATCACGTGATCAGTGTATGATCAGCCACGTGAACAGTGCATGCTCAGTCACGTGATCTGGGCCTGCTGAGCTGCGTGATTACTGTCTGCTCATCTGCTTGACAATTGCCAGCTGAGCTGCACGATTCCTGCCTGTCATCTGCTTGACAATTGCCAGCTGTGCTGCGTAATTCCTGCCTGCTCAGCTGCTTGATTATTGCCAGCTGAGCAGCATGATTCCTCACACCTGAGTTCCATGATTATTGCCTGCTGACTGTTTGATTCGTGCCTACTCAGCTCTTTGTTTATTGCCTCCAGAGGCACATGATCAGTGTATGATAGCAAACATGATCAGCGCATGATCAGTCACATGATCAGCGCCATTAAGTCACGTGATCACTACATGATAGTCATGTGATCAGTCCATGCTCAGTCACGGTATCAGTGCATGATCAGCCACGTGATCAGTGCATGATCTGTCACAAGATTAGTGTATGATCATCCACGTGATCAGTGCATGGGCAGTCATGTGATCAGTGCATGATATAGACGTGATCAGTGCATGATCAGTCTCGTGATCAGTGCATGATAGCCACGTGATCAGTGCATGATCAGTCACCTGATGGGTGTATGATCATTCACGTGACCTGTACATGGTAGCTACATGATCATTGCATGATCAGCCACGTGAGTAGTGCATGATAGCCACGTGATCAGTGCATGATCAGTCACGTGATCAGTGCATGATCAGTCATGTGACCAGTACATGGTAGCTGCGTGATCATGGCATGATCAGCCACGTGAGCAGTGCATGATAGCCACGTGATCAGTGCATGATCAGTCACGTGATCAGTGCATGATCAGTCACGTGATCAGTGCATGATCAGCCACGTGATCAGTGCATGATCAGTCACGTGATCAGTGCATGATCAGCCACGTGATCAGTGCATGATCAGTCACGTGATCAGTGCATGATCAGCCACGTGATCAGTGCATGATAGCCACGTGATCAGTGCATGATCAGTCACGTGATCAGTGCATGATCAGTTATGTGATCAGTGTATGATCAGCCACGTGATCAGTGCATGATCAGCCACATGATCAGTGCATGATCAATTACGTGATCAGTGCATGATCAGTCACGTGACCAGTACATGGTAGCTACGTGATCATTGCATGATCAGCCACGTGATCAGTGCATGATAGCCACGTGATCAGTGCATGATAGCCACGTGATCAGTGCATGATCAGTCATGTGATACGTGTGTGATCAGCCACGTGATCAGTGCATGATATCCACGTGATCAGTGCATGACAGCCACGTGATCAGTGCATGAGAGCCACGTGATCAGTGCATGATCAGTCACGTGATACATGTGTGATCAGCCACGTGATCAGTGCATGATGAGCCACGTGATCAGTGCAGGATCAATTACGTGATCAGTGCATGATCAGTCACGTGACCAGTACATGGTTGCTACGTGATCGTTGCATGATCAGCCACGTGAGCAGAGCATGATAGCCACGTGATCAGTGCATGATCAGTCACGTGATCAGTACATGATCAGTCACGTGAACAGTGCATGATCATTTACGTGATCTGTGCATGATCAGTCACGTGACCAGTATATGGTTGCTACGTGATCATTCCATGACGAGCCACGTGAGCAGTGCATGATAGCCACGTGATGTGTGCATGAGTTACGTGAGCAGAGTATGATCAGCCACGTGATCAGTGCATGAGTGCCACGTGATCAGTGCATGATATGTCACGTGACAGGTGTGTGATCAGCCACGTGAACAGTGCATGTTCAGCCACGTGATCAGTGCATGATAGCCACGTGATCAGTGCATGATCAGTTACGTGAGCAGTGTATGATCAGCCACGTGATCAGTGCATGGTCAGACACGTGAACAGTGTATGATCAGCCACGTGATCAGTGCATGATATCCAAGTGATCAGTGCATGATCATCACGTGATCAGTGTATGATCAGCCACGTGAACAGTGCATGCTCAGTCACGTGATCTGGGCCTGCTGAGCTGCGTGATTACTGTCTGCTCATCTGCTTGACAATTGCCAGCTGAGCTGCACGATTCCTGCCTGTCATCTGCTTGACAATTGCCAGCTGTGCTGCGTAATTCCTGCCTGCTCAGCTGCTTGATTATTGCCAGCTGAGCAGCATGATTCCTCACAGCTGAGTTCCATGATTATTGCCTGCTGACTGTTTGATTCGTGCCTACTCAGCTCTTTGTTTATTGCCTCCAGAGGCACATGATCAGTGTATGATAGCAAACATGATCAGCGCATGATCAGTCACATGATCAGTGCCATTAAGTCACGTGATCACTACATGATAGTCATGTGATCAGTCCATGCTCAGTCACGGTATCAGTGCATGATCAGCCACGTGATCAGTGCATGATCTGTCACATGATTAGTGTATGATCATCCACGTGATCAGTGCATGGGCAGTCATGTGATCAGTGCATGATATAGACGTGATCAGTGCATGATCAGTCTCGTGATCAGTGCATGATAGCCACGTGATCAGTGCATGATCAGTCACCTGATGGGTGTATGATCATTCACGTGACCTGTACATGGTAGCTACATGATCATTGCATGATCAGCCACGTGAGTAGTGCATGATAGCCACGTGATCAGTGCATGATCAGTCACGTGATCAGTGCATGATCAGTCATGTGACCAGTACATGGTAGCTGCGTGATCATGGCATGATCAGCCACGTGAGCAGTGCATGATAGCCACGTGATCAGTGCATGATCAGACACGTGATCAGTGCATGATCAGTCACGTGATCAGTGCATGATCAGCCACGTGATCAGTGCATGATCAGCCACGTGATCAGTGCATGATAGCCACGTGATCAGTGCATGATCAGTCACGTGATCAGTGCATGATCAGTCACGTGATCAGTGCATGATCAGCCACGTGATCAGTGCATGATCAGCCACGTGATCAGTGCATGATCAATTACGTGATCAGTGCATGATCAGTCACGTGATCAGTGCATGGTAGCTACGTGATCATTGCATGATCAGCCACGTGATCAGTGCATGATAGCCACGTGATCAGTGCATGATAGCCACGTGATCAGTGCATGATCAGTCATGTGATCGTGTGTGATCAGCCACGTGATCAGTGCATGATATCCACGTGATCAGTGCATGATCAGCCACGTGATCAGTGCATGATAGCCACGTGATCAGTGCATGATCAGTCACGTGATCAGTGCATGATCAGTCACGTGATCAGTGCATGATAGCTGCATGATCATGCATGATCAGCCACGTGATCAGTGCATGATAGCCACGTGATCAGTGCATGATCAGCCACGTGATCAGTGCATGATCAGTCACGTGATCAGTGCATGATCAGCCACGTGATCAGTGCATGATCAGTCACGTGATCAGTGTATGATCAGCCACGTGATCAGTGCATGATAGCCACGTGATCAGTGCATGATCAGTCACGTGATCAGTGCATGATCAGTCACGTGATCAGTGCATGATCAGCCACGTGATCAGTGCATGATCAGCCACGTGATCAGTGCATGATCAATTACGTGATCAGTGCATGATCAGTCACGTGATCAGTGCATGATAGCCACGTGATCAGTGCATGATCAGCCACGTGATCAGTGCATGATAGCCACGTGATCAGTGCATGATATCCACGTGATCAGTGCATGATCAGCCACGTGATCAGTGCATGAGCCACGTGATCAGTGCATGATCAGTCACGTGATCATGTGTGATCAGCCACGTGATCAGTGCATGATGAGCCACGTGATCAGTGCATGATCAATTACGTGATCAGTGCATGATCAGTCACGTGACCAGTACATGGTTGCTACGTGATCGTTGCATGATCAGCCACGTGAGCAGTGCATGATAGCCACGTGATCAGTGCATGATCAGTCACGTGATCAGTACATGATCAGTCACGTGAACAGTGCATGATCATTTACGTGATCAGTGCATGATCAGTCACGTGACCAGTATATGGTAGCTACGTGATCATTCCATGACGAGCCACGTGAGCAGTGCATGATAGCCACGTGATGTGTGCATGAGTTACGTGAGCAGAGTATGATCAGCCACGTGATCAGTGCATGAGTGCCACGTGATCAGTGCATGATATGTCACGTGACAGGTGTGTGATCAGCCACGTGAACAGTGCATGTTCAGCCACGTGATCAGTGCATGATAGCCACGTGATCAGTGCATGATCAGTTACGTGAGCAGTGTATGATCAGCCACGTGATCAGTGCATGGTCAGACACGTGAACAGTGTATGATCAGCCACGTGATCAGTGCATGATATCCAAGTGATCAGTGCATGATCATCACGTGATCAGTGTATGATCAGCCACGTGAACAGTGCATGCTCAGTCACGTGATCTGGGCCTGCTGAGCTGCGTGATTACTGTCTGCTCATCTGCTTGACAATTGCCAGCTGAGCTGCACGATTCCTGCCTGTCATCTGCTTGACAATTGCCAGCTGTGCTGCGTAATTCCTGCCTGCTCAGCTGCTTGATTATTGCCAGCTGAGCAGCATGATTCCTCACACCTGAGTTCCATGATTATTGCCTGCTGACTGTTTGATTCGTGCCTACTCAGCTCTTTGTTTATTGCCTCCAGAGGCACATGATCAGTGTATGATAGCAAACATGATCAGCGCATGATCAGTCACATGATCAGCGCCATTAAGTCACGTGATCACTACATGATAGTCATGTGATCAGTCCATGCTCAGTCACGGTATCAGTGCATGATCAGCCACGTGATCAGTGCATGATCTGTCACAAGATTAGTGTATGATCATCCACGTGATCAGTGCATGGGCAGTCATGTGATCAGTGCATGATATAGACGTGATCAGTGCATGATCAGTCTCGTGATCAGTGCATGATAGCCACGTGATCAGTGCATGATCAGTCACCTGATGGGTGTATGATCATTCACGTGACCTGTACATGGTAGCTACATGATCATTGCATGATCAGCCACGTGAGTAGTTCATGATAGCCACGTGATCACTGCATGATCAGTCACGTGATCAGTGCATGATCAGTCATGTGACCAGTACATGGTAGCTGCGTGATCATGGCATGATCAGCCACGTGATCAGTGCATGATAGCCACGTGATCAGTGCATGATCAGTCACGTGATCAGTGCATGATCAGTCACGTGATCAGTGCATGATCAGCCACGTGATCAGTGCATGATCAGTCACGTGATCAGTGCATGATCAGCCACGTGATCAGTGCATGATCAGGCACGTGATCAGTGCATGATCAGCCAGTGATCAGTGCATGATAGCCACGTGATCAGTGCATGATCAGTCACGTGATCAGTGCATGATCAGTTACGTGATCAGTGCATGATCAGCCACGTGATCAGTGCATGATCAGCCACGTGATCAGTGCATGATCAATTACGTGATCAGTGCATGATCAGTCACGTGACCAGTACATGGTAGCTACGTGATCATTGCATGATCAGCCACGTGATCAGTGCATGATAGCCACGTGATCAGTGCATGATAGCCACGTGATCAGTGCATGATCAGTCATGTGATACGTGTGTGATCAGCCACGTGATCAGTGCATGATATCCACGTGATCAGTGCATGACAGCCACGTGATCAGTGCATGAGAGCCACGTGATCAGTGCATGATCAGTCACGTGATACATGTGTGATCAGCCACGTGATCAGTGCATGATGAGCCACGTGATCAGTGCAGGATCAATTACGTGATCAGTGCATGATCAGTCACGTGACCAGTACATGGTTGCTACGTGATCGTTGCATGATCAGCCACGTGAGCAGAGCATGATAGCCACGTGATCAGTGCATGATCAGTCACGTGATCAGTACATGATCAGTCACGTGAACAGTGCATGATCATTTACGTGATCTGTGCATGATCAGTCACGTGACCAGTATATGGTTGCTACGTGATCATTCCATGACGAGCCACGTGAGCAGTGCATGATAGCCACGTGATGTGTGCATGAGTTACGTGAGCAGAGTATGATCAGCCACGTGATCAGTGCATGAGTGCCACGTGATCAGTGCATGATATGTCACGTGACAGGTGTGTGATCAGCCACGTGAACAGTGCATGTTCAGCCACGTGATCAGTGCATGATAGCCACGTGATCAGTGCATGATCAGTTACGTGAGCAGTGTATGATCAGCCACGTGATCAGTGCATGGTCAGACACGTGAACAGTGTATGATCAGCCACGTGATCAGTGCATGATATCCAAGTGATCAGTGCATGATCATCACGTGATCAGTGTATGATCAGCCACGTGAACAGTGCATGCTCAGTCACGTGATCTGGGCCTGCTGAGCTGCGTGATTACTGTCTGCTCATCTGCTTGACAATTGCCAGCTGAGCTGCACGATTCCTGCCTGTCATCTGCTTGACAATTGCCAGCTGTGCTGCGTAATTCCTGCCTGCTCAGCTGCTTGATTATTGCCAGCTGAGCAGCATGATTCCTCACAGCTGAGTTCCATGATTATTGCCTGCTGACTGTTTGATTCGTGCCTACTCAGCTCTTTGTTTATTGCCTCCAGAGGCACATGATCAGTGTATGATAGCAAACATGATCAGCGCATGATCAGTCACATGATCAGCGCCATTAAGTCACGTGATCACTACATGATAGTCATGTGATCAGTCCATGCTCAGTCACGGTATCAGTGCATGATCAGCCACGTGATCAGTGCATGATCTGTCACAAGATTAGTGTATGATCATCCACGTGATCAGTGCATGGGCAGTCATGTGATCAGTGCATGATATAGACGTGATCAGTGCATGATCAGTCTCGTGATCAGTGCATGATAGCCACGTGATCAGTGCATGATCAGTCACCTGATGGGTGTATGATCATTCACGTGACCTGTACATGGTAGCTACATGATCATTGCATGATCAGCCACGTGAGTAGTGCATGATAGCCACGTGATCACTGCATGATCAGTCACGTGATCAGTGCATGATCAGTCATGTGACCAGTACATGGTAGCTGCGTGATCATGGCATGATCAGCCACGTGAGCAGTGCATGATAGCCACGTGATCAGTGCATGATCAGACACGTGATCAGTGCATGATCAGTCACGTGATCAGTGCATGATCAGCCACGTGATCAGTGCATGACCAGGCACGTGATCAGTGTATGTCAGCCAAGTGATCAGTGCATGATAGCCACGTGATCAGTGCATGATCAGTCACGTGATCAGTGCATGATCAGTTATGTGATCAGTGCATGATCAGCCACGTGATCAGTGCATGATCAGCCACATGATCAGTGCATGATCAATTACGTGATCAGTGCATGATCAGTCACGTGACCAGTACATGGTAGCTACGTGATCATTGCATGATCAGCCACGTGATCAGTGCATGATAGCCACGTGATCAGTGCATGATCAGTCATGTGATCGTGTGTGATCAGCCACGTGATCAGTGCATGATATCCACGTGATCAGTGCATGACAGCCACGTGATCAGTGCATGAGAGCCACGTGATCAGTGCATGATCAGTCACGTGATACATGTGTGATCAGCCACGTGATCAGTGCATGATGAGCCACGTGATCAGTGCAGGATCAATTACGTGATCAGTGCATGATCAGTCACGTGACCAGTACATGGTTGCTACGTGATCGTTGCATGATCAGCCACGTGAGCAGTGCATGATAGCCACGTGATCAGTGCATGATCAGTCACGTGATCAGTACATGATCAGTCACGTGAACAGTGCATGATCATTTACGTGATCTTTGCATGATCAGTCACGTGACCAGTATATGGTTGCTACGTGATCATTCCATGACGAGCCACGTGAGCAGTGCATGATAGCCACGTGATGTGTGCATGAGTTACGTGAGCAGAGTATGATCAGCCACGTGATCAGTGCATGAGTGCCACGTGATCAGTGCATGATATGTCACGTGACAGGTGTGTGATCAGCCACGTGAACAGTGCATGTTCAGCCACGTGATCAGTGCATGATAGCCACGTGATCAGTGCATGATCAGTTACGTGAGCAGTGTATGATCAGCCACGTGATCAGTGCATGGTCAGACACGTGAACAGTGTATGATCAGCCACGTGATCAGTGCATGATATCCAAGTGATCAGTGCATGATCATCACGTGATCAGTGTATGATCAGCCACGTGAACAGTGCATGCTCAGTCACGTGATCTGGGCCTGCTGAGCTGCGTGATTACTGTCTGCTCATCTGCTTGACAATTGCCAGCTGAGCTGCACGATTCCTGCCTGTCATCTGCTTGACAATTGCCAGCTGTGCTGCGTAATTCCTGCCTGCTCAGCTGCTTGATTATTGCCAGCTGAGCAGCATGATTCCTCACACCTGAGTTCCATGATTATTGCCTGCTGACTGTTTGATTCGTGCCTACTCAGCTCTTTGTTTATTGCCTCCAGAGGCACATGATCAGTGTATGATAGCAAACATGATCAGCGCATGATCAGTCACATGATCAGCGCCATTAAGTCACGTGATCACTACATGATAGTCATGTGATCAGTCCATGCTCAGTCACGGTATCAGTGCATGATCAGCCACGTGATCAGTGCATGATCTGTCACAAGATTAGTGTATGATCATCCACGTGATCAGTGCATGGGCAGTCATGTGATCAGTGCATGATATAGACGTGATCAGTGCATGATCAGTCTCGTGATCAGTGCATGATAGCCACGTGATCAGTGCATGATCAGTCACCTGATGGGTGTATGATCATTCACGTGACCTGTACATGGTAGCTACATGATCATTGCATGATCAGCCACGTGAGTAGTTCATGATAGCCACGTGATCAGTGCATGATCAGTCACGTGATCAGTGCATGATCAGTCATGTGACCAGTACATGGTAGCTGCGTGATCATGGCATGATCAGCCACGTGAGCAGTGCATGATAGCCACGTGATCAGTGCATGATCAGACACGTGATCAGTGCATGATCAGTCACGTGATCAGTGCATGATCAGCCACGTGATCAGTGCATGATCAGTCACGTGATCAGTGCATGATCAGCCACGTGATCAGTGCATGATCAGGCACGTGATCAGTGTATGTCAGCCACGTGATCAGTGCATGATAGCCACGTGATCAGTGCATGATCAGTCACGTGATCAGTGCATGATCAGTTATGTGATCAGTGTATGATCAGCCACGTGATCAGTGCATGATCAGCCACATGATCAGTGCATGATCAATTACGTGATCAGTGCATGATCAGTCACGTGACCAGTACATGGTAGCTACGTGATCATTGCATGATCAGCCACGTGATCAGTGCATGATAGCCACGTGATCAGTGCATGATAGCCACGTGATCAGTGCATGATCAGTCATGTGATACGTGTGTGATCAGCCACGTGATCAGTGCATGATATCCACGTGATCAGTGCATGACAGCCACGTGATCAGTGCATGAGAGCCACGTGATCAGTGCATGATCAGTCACGTGATACATGTGTGATCAGCCACGTGATCAGTGCATGATGAGCCACGTGATCAGTGCAGGATCAATTACGTGATCAGTGCATGATCAGTCACGTGACCAGTACATGGTTGCTACGTGATCGTTGCATGATCAGCCACGTGAGCAGAGCATGATAGCCACGTGATCAGTGCATGATCAGTCACGTGATCAGTACATGATCAGTCACGTGAACAGTGCATGATCATTTACGTGATCTTTGCATGATCAGTCACGTGACCAGTATATGGTTGCTACGTGATCATTCCATGACGAGCCACGTGAGCAGTGCATGATAGCCACGTGATGTGTGCATGAGTTACGTGAGCAGAGTATGATCAGCCACGTGATCAGTGCATGAGTGCCACGTGATCAGTGCATGATATGTCACGTGACAGGTGTGTGATCAGCCACGTGAACAGTGCATGTTCAGCCACGTGATCAGTGCATGATAGCCACGTGATCAGTGCATGATCAGTTACGTGAGCAGTGTATGATCAGCCACGTGATCAGTGCATGGTCAGACACGTGAACAGTGTATGATCAGCCACGTGATCAGTGCATGATATCCAAGTGATCAGTGCATGATCATCACGTGATCAGTGTATGATCAGCCACGTGAACAGTGCATGCTCAGTCACGTGATCTGGGCCTGCTGAGCTGCGTGATTACTGTCTGCTCATCTGCTTGACAATTGCCAGCTGAGCTGCACGATTCCTGCCTGTCATCTGCTTGACAATTGCCAGCTGTGCTGCGTAATTCCTGCCTGCTCAGCTGCTTGATTATTGCCAGCTGAGCAGCATGATTCCTCACACCTGAGTTCCATGATTATTGCCTGCTGACTGTTTGATTCGTGCCTACTCAGCTCTTTGTTTATTGCCTCCAGAGGCACATGATCAGTGTATGATAGCAAACATGATCAGCGCATGATCAGTCACATGATCAGCGCCATTAAGTCACGTGATCACTACATGATAGTCATGTGATCAGTCCATGCTCAGTCACGGTATCAGTGCATGATCAGCCACGTGATCAGTGCATGATCTGTCACAAGATTAGTGTATGATCATCCACGTGATCAGTGCACGGCAGTCATGTGATCAGTGCATGATATAGACGTGATCAGTGCATGATCAGTCTCGTGATCAGTGCATGATAGCCACGTGATCAGTGCATGATCAGTCACCTGATGGGTGTATGATCATTCACGTGACCTGTACATGGTAGCTACATGATCATTGCATGATCAGCCACGTGAGTAGTTCATGATAGCCACGTGATCACTGCATGATCAGTCACGTGATCAGTGCATGATCAGTCATGTGACCAGTACATGGTAGCTGCGTGATCATGGCATGATCAGCCACGTGAGCAGTGCATGATAGCCACGTGATCAGTGCATGATCAGACACGTGATCAGTGCATGATCAGTCACGTGATCAGTGCATGATCAGCCACGTGATCAGTGCATGATCAGGCACGTGATCAGTGTATGTCCAGCCAAGTGATCAGTGCATGATAGCCACGTGATCAGTGCATGATCAGTCACGTGATCAGTGCATGATCAGTTATGTGATCAGTGTATGATCAGCCACGTGATCAGTGCATGATCAGCCACATGATCAGTGCATGATCAATTACGTGATCAGTGCATGATCAGTCACGTGACCAGTACATGGTAGCTACGTGATCATTGCATGATCAGCCACGTGATCAGTGCATGATAGCCACGTGATCAGTGCATGATCAGTCATGTGATACGTGTGTGATCAGCCACGTGATCAGTGCATGATATCCACGTGATCAGTGCATGACAGCCACGTGATCAGTGCATGAGAGCCACGTGATCAGTGCATGATCAGTCACGTGATACATGTGTGATCAGCCACGTGATCAGTGCATGATGAGCCACGTGATCAGTGCAGGATCAATTACGTGATCAGTGCATGATCAGTCACGTGACCAGTACATGGTTGCTACGTGATCGTTGCATGATCAGCCACGTGAGCAGAGCATGATAGCCACGTGATCAGTGCATGATCAGTCACGTGATCAGTACATGATCAGTCACGTGAACAGTGCATGATCATTTACGTGATCTTTGCATGATCAGTCACGTGACCAGTATATGGTTGCTACGTGATCATTCCATGACGAGCCACGTGAGCAGTGCATGATAGCCACGTGATGTGTGCATGAGTTACGTGAGCAGAGTATGATCAGCCACGTGATCAGTGCATGAGTGCCACGTGATCAGTGCATGATATGTCACGTGACAGGTGTGTGATCAGCCACGTGAACAGTGCATGTTCAGCCACGTGATCAGTGCATGATAGCCACGTGATCAGTGCATGATCAGTTACGTGAGCAGTGTATGATCAGCCACGTGATCAGTGCATGGTCAGACACGTGAACAGTGTATGATCAGCCACGTGATCAGTGCATGATATCCAAGTGATCAGTGCATGATCATCACGTGATCAGTGTATGATCAGCCACGTGAACAGTGCATGCTCAGTCACGTGATCTGGGCCTGCTGAGCTGCGTGATTACTGTCTGCTCATCTGCTTGACAATTGCCAGCTGAGCTGCACGATTCCTGCCTGTCATCTGCTTGACAATTGCCAGCTGTGCTGCGTAATTCCTGCCTGCTCAGCTGCTTGATTATTGCCAGCTGAGCAGCATGATTCCTCACACTGAGTTCCATGATTATTGCCTGCTGACTGTTTGATTCGTGCCTACTCAGCTCTTTGTTTATTGCCTCCAGAGGCACATGATCAGTGTATGATAGCAAACATGATCAGCGCATGATCAGTCACATGATCAGCGCCATTAAGTCACGTGATCACTACATGATAGTCATGTGATCAGTCCATGCTCAGTCACGGTATCAGTGCATGATCAGCCACGTGATCAGTGCATGATCTGTCACAAGATTAGTGTATGATCATCCACGTGATCAGTGCATGGGCAGTCATGTGATCAGTGCATGATATAGACGTGAACAGTGCATGATCAGTCTCGTGATCAGTGCATGATAGCCACGTGATCAGTGCATGATCAGTCACCTGATGGGTGTATGATCATTCACGTGACCTGTACATGGTAGCTACATGATCATTGCATGATCAGCCACGTGAGTAGTGCATGATAGCCACGTGATCACTGCATGATCAGTCACGTGATCAGTGCATGATCAGTCATGTGACCAGTACATGGTAGCTGCGTGATCATGGCATGATCAGCCACGTGAGCAGTGCATGATAGCCACGTGATCAGTGCATGATCAGACACGTGATCAGTGCATGATCAGTCACGTGATCAGTGCATGATCAGGCACGTGATCAGTGCATGTCAGCCACGTGATCAGTGCATGATAGCCACGTGATCAGTGCATGATCAGTCACGTGATCAGTGCATGATCAGTTATGTGATCAGTGCATGATCAGCCACGTGATCAGTGCATGATCAGCCACATGATCAGTGCATGATCAATTACGTGATCAGTGCATGATCAGTCACGTGACCAGTACATGGTAGCTACGTGATCATTGCATGATCAGCCACGTGATCAGTGCATGATAGCCACGTGATCAGTGCATGATAGCCACGTGATCAGTGCATGATCAGTCATGTGATACGTGTGTGATCAGCCACGTGATCAGTGCATGATATCCACGTGATCAGTGCATGACAGCCACGTGATCAGTGCATGAGAGCCACGTGATCAGTGCATGATCAGTCACGTGATCAGTGCATGATCAGTCACGTGATCAGTGCATGATAGCCACGTGATCAGTGCATGATCAGCCACGTGATCAGTGCATGATAGCCACGTGATCAGTGCATGATCAGTCACGTGATCAGTGCATGATCAGTCACGTGATCAGTGCATGATCAGCCACGTGATCAGTGCATGATCAGTCACGTGATCAGTGCATGATCAGCCACGTGATCAGTGCATGATAGCCACGTGATCAGTGCATGATCAGTCACGTGATCAGTGCATGATCAGTCACGTGATCAGTGCATGATCAGCCACGTGATCAGTGCATGATCAGCCACGTGATCAGTGCATGATCAATTACGTGATCAGTGCATGATCAGTCACGTGATCAGTGCATGATAGCCACGTGATCAGTGCATGATCAGCCACGTGATCAGTGCATGATAGCCACGTGATCAGTGCATGATAGCCACGTGATCAGTGCATGATCAGTCACGTGATCAGTGCATGATCAGCCACGTGATCAGTGCATGATAGCCACGTGATCAGTGCATGATCAGCCACGTGATCAGTGCATGATAGCCACGTGATCAGTGCATGATCAGTCACGTGATCAGTGTGATCAGCCACGTGATCAGTGCATGATCAGCCACGTGATCAGTGCATGATCAGCCACGTGATCAGTGCATGATCAGTCACGTGATCTGGGCCTGCTGAGCTGCGTGATTACTGTCTGCTCATCTGCTTGACAATTGCCAGCTGAGCTGCACGATTCCTGCCTGTCATCTGCTTGACAATTGCCAGCTGTGCTGCGTAATTCCTGCCTGCTCAGCTGCTTGATTATTGCCAGCTGAGCAGCATGATTCCTCACACCTGAGTTCCATGATTATTGCCTGCTGACTGTTTGATTCGTGCCTACTCAGCTCTTTGTTTATTGCCTCCAGAGGCACATGATCAGTGTATGATAGCAAACATGATCAGCGCATGATCAGTCACATGATCAGCGCCATTAAGTCACGTGATCACTACATGATAGTCATGTGATCAGTCCATGCTCAGTCACGGTATCAGTGCATGATCAGCCACGTGATCAGTGCATGATCTGTCACAAGATTAGTGTATGATCATCCACGTGATCAGTGCATGGGCAGTCATGTGATCAGTGCATGATATAGACGTGAACAGTGCATGATCAGTCTCGTGATCAGTGCATGATAGCCACGTGATCAGTGCATGATCAGTCACCTGATGGGTGTATGATCATTCACGTGACCTGTACATGGTAGCTACATGATCATTGCATGATCAGCCACGTGAGTAGTTCATGATAGCCACGTGATCACTGCATGATCAGTCACGTGATCAGTGCATGATCAGTCATGTGACCAGTACATGGTAGCTGCGTGATCATGGCATGATCAGCCACGTGAGCAGTGCATGATAGCCACGTGATCAGTGCATGATCAGACACGTGATCAGTGCATGATCAGTCACGTGATCAGTGCATGATCAGCCACGTGATCAGTGCATGATCAGTCACGTGATCAGTGCATGATCAGCCACGTGATCAGTGCATGATCAGGCACGTGATCAGTGCATGATCAGCCAAGTGATCAGTGCATGATAGCCACGTGATCAGTGCATGATCAGTCACGTGATCAGTGCATGATCAGTTATGTGATCAGTGTATGATCAGCCACGTGATCAGTGCATGATCAGCCACATGATCAGTGCATGATCAATTACGTGATCAGTGCATGATCAGTCACGTGACCAGTACATGGTAGCTACGTGATCATTGCATGATCAGCCACGTGATCAGTGCATGATAGCCACGTGATCAGTGCATGATAGCCACGTGATCAGTGCATGATCAGTCATGTGATACGTGTGTGATCAGCCACGTGATCAGTGCATGATATCCACGTGATCAGTGCATGACAGCCACGTGATCAGTGCATGAGAGCCACGGGATCAGTGCATGATCAGTCACGTGATACATGTGTGATCAGCCACGTGATCAGTGCATGATGAGCCACGTGATCAGTGCAGGATCAATTACGTGATCAGTGCATGATCAGTCACGTGACCAGTACATGGTTGCTACGTGATCGTTGCATGATCAGCCACGTGAGCAGAGCATGATAGCCACGTGATCAGTGCATGATCAGTCACGTGATCAGTACATGATCAGTCACGTGAACAGTGCATGATCATTTACGTGATCTTTGCATGATCAGTCACGTGACCAGTATATGGTTGCTACGTGATCATTCCATGACGAGCCACGTGAGCAGTGCATGATAGCCACGTGATGTGTGCATGAGTTACGTGAGCAGAGTATGATCAGCCACGTGATCAGTGCATGAGTGCCACGTGATCAGTGCATGATATGTCACGTGACAGGTGTGTGATCAGCCACGTGAACAGTGCATGTTCAGCCACGTGATCAGTGCATGATAGCCACGTGATCAGTGCATGATCAGTTACGTGAGCAGTGTATGATCAGCCACGTGATCAGTGCATGGTCAGACACGTGAACAGTGTATGATCAGCCACGTGATCAGTGCATGATATCCAAGTGATCAGTGCATGATCATCACGTGATCAGTGTATGATCAGCCACGTGAACAGTGCATGCTCAGTCACGTGATCTGGGCCTGCTGAGCTGCGTGATTACTGTCTGCTCATCTGCTTGACAATTGCCAGCTGAGCTGCACGATTCCTGCCTGTCATCTGCTTGACAATTGCCAGCTGTGCTGCGTAATTCCTGCCTGCTCAGCTGCTTGATTATTGCCAGCTGAGCAGCATGATTCCTCACAGCTGAGTTCCATGATTATTGCCTGCTGACTGTTTGATTCGTGCCTACTCAGCTCTTTGTTTATTGCCTCCAGAGGCACATGATCAGTGTATGATAGCAAACATGATCAGCGCATGATCAGTCACATGATCAGCGCCATTAAGTCACGTGATCACTACATGATAGTCATGTGATCAGTCCATGCTCAGTCACGGTATCAGTGCATGATCAGCCACGTGATCAGTGCATGATCTGTCACAAGATTAGTGTATGATCATCCACGTGATCAGTGCATGGGCAGTCATGTGATCAGTGCATGATATAGACGTGAACAGTGCATGATCAGTCTCGTGATCAGTGCATGATAGCCACGTGATCAGTGCATGATCAGTCACCTGATGGGTGTATGATCATTCACGTGACCTGTACATGGTAGCTACATGATCATTGCATGATCAGCCACGTGAGTAGTTCATGATAGCCACGTGATCACTGCATGATCAGTCACGTGATCAGTGCATGATCAGTCATGTGACCAGTACATGGTAGCTGCGTGATCATGGCATGATCAGCCACGTGAGCAGTGCATGATAGCCACGTGATCAGTGCATGATCAGACACGTGATCAGTGCATGATCAGTCACGTGATCAGTGCATGATCAGGCACGTGATCAGTGCATGTCAGCCAAGTGATCAGTGCATGATAGCCACGTGATCAGTGCATGATCAGTCACGTGATCAGTGCATGATCAGTTATGTGATCAGTGTATGATCAGCCACGTGATCAGTGCATGATCAGCCACATGATCAGTGCATGATCAATTACGTGATCAGTGCATGATCAGTCACGTGACCAGTACATGGTAGCTACGTGATCATTGCATGATCAGCCACGTGATCAGTGCATGATAGCCACGTGATCAGTGCATGATAGCCACGTGATCAGTGCATGATCAGTCATGTGATACGTGTGTGATCAGCCACGTGATCAGTGCATGATATCCACGTGATCAGTGCATGACAGCCACGTGATCAGTGCATGATAGCCACGTGATCAGTGCATGATCAGTCACGTGATCAGTGCATGATCAGTCACGTGATCAGTGCATGATAGCCACGTGATCAGTGCATGATCAGCCACGTGATCAGTGCATGATCAGCCACGTGATCAGTGCATGATCAGTCACGTGATCAGTGCATGATCAGTCACGTGATCAGTGCATGATCAGCCACGTGATCAGTGCATGATCAGTCACGTGATCAGTGCATGATCAGTCACGTGATCAGTGCATGATCAGCCACGTGATCAGTGCATGATCAGTCACGTGATCAGTGCATGATCAGTCACGTGATCAGTGCATGATCAGCCACGTGATCAGTGCATGATCAGCCACGTGATCAGTGCATGATCAATTACGTGATCAGTGCATGATCAGTCACGTGATCAGTGCATGGTAGCCACGTGATCAGTGCATGATCAGCCACGTGATCAGTGCATGATAGCCACGTGATCAGTGCATGATCAGCCACGTGATCAGTGCATGATCAGTCACGTGATCAGTGCATGATCAGCCACGTGATCAGTGCATGATCAGCCACGTGATCAGTGCATGATCAGCCACGTGATCAGTGCATGATCAGCCACGTGATCAGTGCATGATCAGTCACGTGATCAGTGCATGATCAGCCACGTGATCAGTGCATGATCAGCCACGTGATCAGTGCATGATCAGCCACGTGATCAGTGCATGATCAGTCACGTGATCTGGGCCTGCTGAGCTGCGTGATTACTGTCTGCTCATCTGCTTGACAATTGCCAGCTGAGCTGCACGATTCCTGCCTGTCATCTGCTTGACAATTGCCAGCTGTGCTGCGTAATTCCTGCCTGCTCAGCTGCTTGATTATTGCCAGCTGAGCAGCATGATTCCTCACACCTGAGTTCCATGATTATTGCCTGCTGACTGTTTGATTCGTGCCTACTCAGCTCTTTGTTTATTGCCTCCAGAGGCACATGATCAGTGTATGATAGCAAACATGATCAGCGCATGATCAGTCACATGATCAGCGCCATTAAGTCACGTGATCACTACATGATAGTCATGTGATCAGTCCATGCTCAGTCACGGTATCAGTGCATGATCAGCCACGTGATCAGTGCATGATCTGTCACAAGATTAGTGTATGATCATCCACGTGATCAGTGCATGGGCAGTCATGTGATCAGTGCATGATATAGACGTGATCAGTGCATGATCAGTCTCGTGATCAGTGCATGATAGCCACGTGATCAGTGCATGATCAGTCACCTGATGGGTGTATGATCATTCACGTGACCTGTACATGGTAGCTACATGATCATTGCATGATCAGCCACGTGAGTAGTGCATGATAGCCACGTGATCACTGCATGATCAGTCACGTGATCAGTGCATGATCAGTCATGTGACCAGTACATGGTGCGTGATCATGGCATGATCAGCCACGTGAGCAGTGCATGATAGCCACGTGATCAGTGCATGATCAGACACGTGATCAGTGCATGATCAGTCACGTGATCAGTGCATGATCAGACACGTGATCAGTGCATGATCAGTCACGTGATCAGTGCATGATCAGCCACGTGATCAGTGCATGATCAGGCACGTGATCAGTGTATGTCAGCCACGTGATCAGTGCATGATAGCCACGTGATCAGTGCATGATCAGTCACGTGATCAGTGCATGATCAGTTATGTGATCAGTGTATGATCAGCCACGTGATCAGTGCATGATCAGCCACGTGATCAGTGCATGATCAATTACGTGATCAGTGCATGATCAGTCACGTGACCAGTACATGGTAGCTACGTGATCATTGCATGATCAGCCACGTGATCAGTGCATGATAGCCACGTGATCAGTGCATGATAGCCACGTGATCAGTGCATGATCAGTCATGTGATACGTGTGTGATCAGCCACGTGATCAGTGCATGATATCCACGTGATCAGTGCATGACAGCCACGTGATCAGTGCATGAGAGCCACGTGATCAGTGCATGATCAGTCACGTGATCAGTGCATGATCAGTCACGTGATCAGTGCATGATAGCTGCGTGATCAGTGCATGATCAGCCACGTGATCAGTGCATGATAGCCACGTGATCAGTGCATGATCAGTCACGTGATCAGTGCATGATCAGTCACGTGATCAGTGCATGATCAGCCACGTGATCAGTGCATGATCAGCCACGTGATCAGTGCATGATCAGTCACGTGATCAGTGCATGATAGCCACGTGATCAGTGCATGATCAGTCACGTGATCAGTGCATGATCAGTCACGTGATCAGTGCATGATCAGCCACGTGATCAGTGCATGATCAGCCACGTGATCAGTGCATGATCAGCCACGTGATCAGTGCATGATCAGTCACGTGATCAGTGCATGATAGCCACGTGATCAGTGCATGATCAGCCACGTGATCAGTGCATGATAGCCACGTGATCAGTGCATGATAGCCACGTGATCAGTGCATGATCAGTCACGTGATCAGTGCATGATCAGCCACGTGATCAGTGCATGATAGCCACGTGATCAGTGCATGATCAGCCACGTGATCAGTGCATGATCAGCCACGTGATCAGTGCATGATCAGTCACGTGATCAGTGTGATCAGCCACGTGATCAGTGCATGATCAGCCACGTGATCAGTGCATGATCAGCCACGTGATCAGTGCATGATCAGTCACGTGATCTGGGCCTGCTGAGCTGCGTGATTACTGTCTGCTCATCTGCTTGACAATTGCCAGCTGAGCTGCACGATTCCTGCCTGTCATCTGCTTGACAATTGCCAGCTGTGCTGCGTAATTCCTGCCTGCTCAGCTGCTTGATTATTGCCAGCTGAGCAGCATGATTCCTCACACCTGAGTTCCATGATTATTGCCTGCTGACTGTTTGATTCGTGCCTACTCAGCTCTTTGTTTATTGCCTCCAGAGGCACATGATCAGTGTATGATAGCAAACATGATCAGCGCATGATCAGTCACATGATCAGCGCCATTAAGTCACGTGATCACTACATGATAGTCATGTGATCAGTCCATGCTCAGTCACGGTATCAGTGCATGATCAGCCACGTGATCAGTGCATGATCTGTCACAAGATTAGTGTATGATCATCCACGTGATCAGTGCATGGGCAGTCATGTGATCAGTGCATGATATAGACGTGATCAGTGCATGATCAGTCTCGTGATCAGTGCATGATAGCCACGTGATCAGTGCATGATCAGTCACCTGATGGGTGTATGATCATTCACGTGACCTGTACATGGTAGCTACATGATCATTGCATGATCAGCCACGTGAGTAGTTCATGATAGCCACGTGATCACTGCATGATCAGTCACGTGATCAGTGCATGATCAGTCATGTGACCAGTACATGGTAGCTGCGTGATCATGGCATGATCAGCCACGTGAGCAGTGCATGATAGCCACGTGATCAGTGCATGATCAGACACGTGATCAGTGCATGATCAGTCACGTGATCAGTGCATGATCAGCCACGTGATCAGTGCATGATCAGTCACGTGATCAGTGCATGATCAGCCACGTGATCAGTGCATGATCAGGCACGTGATCAGTGCATGATCAGCCAAGTGATCAGTGCATGATAGCCACGTGATCAGTGCATGATCAGTCACGTGATCAGTGCATGATCAGTTATGTGATCAGTGTATGATCAGCCACGTGATCAGTGCATGATCAGCCACGTGATCAGTGCATGATCAATTACGTGATCAGTGCATGATCAGTCACGTGACCAGTACATGGTAGCTACGTGATCATTGCATGATCAGCCACGTGATCAGTGCATGATAGCCACGTGATCAGTGCATGATAGCCACGTGATCAGTGCATGATCAGTCATGTGATACGTGTGTGATCAGCCACGTGATCAGTGCATGATATCCACGTGATCAGTGCATGACAGCCACGTGATCAGTGCATGAGAGCCACGTGATCAGTGCATGATCAGTCACGTGATACATGTGTGATCAGCCACGTGATCAGTGCATGATGAGCCACGTGATCAGTGCAGGATCAATTACGTGATCAGTGCATGATCAGTCACGTGACCAGTACATGGTTGCTACGTGATCGTTGCATGATCAGCCACGTGAGCAGAGCATGATAGCCACGTGATCAGTGCATGATCAGTCACGTGATCAGTACATGATCAGTCACGTGAACAGTGCATGATCATTTACGTGATCTTTGCATGATCAGTCACGTGACCAGTATATGGTTGCTACGTGATCATTCCATGACGAGCCACGTGAGCAGTGCATGATAGCCACGTGATGTGTGCATGAGTTACGTGAGCAGAGTATGATCAGCCACGTGATCAGTGCATGAGTGCCACGTGATCAGTGCATGATATGTCACGTGACAGGTGTGTGATCAGCCACGTGAACAGTGCATGTTCAGCCACGTGATCAGTGCATGATAGCCACGTGATCAGTGCATGATCAGTTACGTGAGCAGTGTATGATCAGCCACGTGATCAGTGCATGGTCAGACACGTGAACAGTGTATGATCAGCCACGTGATCAGTGCATGATATCCAAGTGATCAGTGCATGATCATCACGTGATCAGTGTATGATCAGCCACGTGAACAGTGCATGCTCAGTCACGTGATCTGGGCCTGCTGAGCTGCGTGATTACTGTCTGCTCATCTGCTTGACAATTGCCAGCTGAGCTGCACGATTCCTGCCTGTCATCTGCTTGACAATTGCCAGCTGTGCTGCGTAATTCCTGCCTGCTCAGCTGCTTGATTATTGCCAGCTGAGCAGCATGATTCCTCACACCTGAGTTCCATGATTATTGCCTGCTGACTGTTTGATTCGTGCCTACTCAGCTCTTTGTTTATTGCCTCCAGAGGCACATGATCAGTGTATGATAGCAAACATGATCAGCGCATGATCAGTCACATGATCAGCGCCATTAAGTCACGTGATCACTACATGATAGTCATGTGATCAGTCCATGCTCAGTCACGGTATCAGTGCATGATCAGCCACGTGATCAGTGCATGATCTGTCACAAGATTAGTGTATGATCATCCACGTGATCAGTGCATGGGCAGTCATGTGATCAGTGCATGATATAGACGTGATCAGTGCATGATCAGTCTCGTGATCAGTGCATGATAGCCACGTGATCAGTGCATGATCAGTCACCTGATGGGTGTATGATCATTCACGTGACCTGTACATGGTAGCTACATGATCATTGCATGATCAGCCACGTGAGTAGTGCATGATAGCCACGTGATCACTGCATGATCAGTCACGTGATCAGTGCATGATCAGTCATGTGACCAGTACATGGTAGCTGCGTGATCATGGCATGATCAGCCACGTGAGCAGTGCATGATAGCCACGTGATCAGTGCATGATCAGACACGTGATCAGTGCATGATCAGTCACGTGATCAGTGCATGATCAGCCACGTGATCAGTGCATGATCAGGCACGTGATCAGTGTATGTCAGCCACGTGATCAGTGCATGATAGCCACGTGATCAGTGCATGATCAGTCACGTGATCAGTGCATGATCAGTCACGTGATCAGTGCATGATCAGCCACGTGATCAGTGCATGATCAGCCACGTGATCAGTGCATGATCAATTACGTGATCAGTGCATGATCAGTCACGTGATCAGTACATGATAGCTACGTGATCAGTGCATGATCAGCCACGTGATCAGTGCATGATAGCCACGTGATCAGTGCATGATAGCCACGTGATCAGTGCATGATCAGTCATGTGATCGTGTGTGATCAGCCACGTGATCAGTGCATGATATCCACGTGATCAGTGCATGATCAGCCACGTGATCAGTGCATGATAGCCACGTGATCAGTGCATGATCAGTCACGTGATAGTGTGTGATCAGCCACGTGATCAGTGCATGATAGCCACGTGATCAGTGCATGATCAGCCACGTGATCAGTGCATGATCAGCCACGTGATCAGTGCATGATCAGTCACGTGATCAGTGCATGATAGCTGCGTGATCAGTGCATGATCAGCCACGTGATCAGTGCATGATAGCCACGTGATCAGTGCATGATCAGCCACGTGATCAGTGCATGATCAGTCACGTGATCAGTGCATGATCAGCCACGTGATCAGTGCATGATCAGCCACGTGATCAGTGCATGATCAGCCACGTGATCAGTGCATGATCAATTACGTGATCAGTGCATGATCAGTCACGTGATCAGTGCATGATAGCTACGTGATCATTGCATGATCAGCCACGTGATCAGTGCATGATAGCCACGTGATCAGTGCATGATAGCCACGTGATCAGTGCATGATCAGTCATGTGATACGTGTGTGATCAGCCACGTGATCAGTGCATGATATCCACGTGATCAGTGCATGACAGCCACGTGATCAGTGCATGAGAGCCACGGATCAGTGCATGATCAGTCACGTGATACATGTGTGATCAGCCACGTGATCAGTGCATGATGAGCCACGTGATCAGTGCATGATCAATTACGTGATCAGTGCATGATCAGTCACGTGACCAGTACATGGTTGCTACGTGATCGTTGCATGATCAGCCACGTGAGCAGTGCATGATAGCCACGTGATCAGTGCATGATCAGTCACGTGATCAGTGCATGATCAGTCACGTGAACAGTGCATGATCATTTACGTGATCAGTGCATGATCAGTCACGTGACCAGTATATGGTTGCTACGTGATCATTCCATGACAGCCACGTGATCAGTGCATGATAGCCACGTGATGTGTGCATGAGTTCACGTGATCAGTGTATGATCAGCCACGTGATCAGTGCATGATAGCCACGTGATCAGTGCATGATCAGTTACGTGAGCAGTGTATGATCAGCCACGTGATCAGTGCATGGTCAGACACGTGAACAGTGTATGATCAGCCACGTGATCAGTGCATGATATCCAAGTGATCAGTGCATGATCATCACGTGATCAGTGTATGATCAGCCACGTGAACAGTGCATGCTCAGTCACGTGATCTGGGCCTGCTGAGCTGCGTGATTACTGTCTGCTCATCTGCTTGACAATTGCCAGCTGAGCTGCACGATTCCTGCCTGTCATCTGCTTGACAATTGCCAGCTGTGCTGCGTAATTCCTGCCTGCTCAGCTGCTTGATTATTGCCAGCTGAGCAGCATGATTCCTCACACCTGAGTTCCATGATTATTGCCTGCTGACTGTTTGATTCGTGCCTACTCAGCTCTTTGTTTATTGCCTCCAGAGGCACATGATCAGTGTATGATAGCAAACATGATCAGCGCATGATCAGTCACATGATCAGCGCCATTAAGTCACGTGATCACTACATGATAGTCATGTGATCAGTCCATGCTCAGTCACGGTATCAGTGCATGATCAGCCACGTGATCAGTGCATGATCTGTCACAAGATTAGTGTATGATCATCCACGTGATCAGTGCATGGGCAGTCATGTGATCAGTGCATGATATAGACGTGAACAGTGCATGATCAGTCTCGTGATCAGTGCATGATAGCCACGTGATCAGTGCATGATCAGTCACCTGATGGGTGTATGATCATTCACGTGACCTGTACATGGTAGCTACATGATCATTGCATGATCAGCCACGTGAGTAGTTCATGATAGCCACGTGATCACTGCATGATCAGTCACGTGATCAGTGCATGATCAGTCATGTGACCAGTACATGGTAGCTGCGTGATCATGGCATGATCAGCCACGTGAGCAGTGCATGATAGCCACGTGATCAGTGCATGATCAGACACGTGATCAGTGCATGATCAGTCACGTGATCAGTGCATGATCAGGCACGTGATCAGTGCATGTCCAGCCAAGTGATCAGTGCATGATAGCCACGTGATCAGTGCATGATCAGTCACGTGATCAGTGCATGATCAGTATGTGATCAGTGTATGATCAGCCACGTGATCAGTGCATGATCAGCCACATGATCAGTGCATGATCAGTTACGTGATCAGTGCATGATCAGTCACGTGACCAGTACATGGTAGCTACGTGATCATTGCATGATCAGCCACGTGATCAGTGCATGATAGCCACGTGATCAGTGCATGATAGCCACGTGATCAGTGCATGATCAGTCATGTGATACGTGTGTGATCAGCCACGTGATCAGTGCATGATATCCACGTGATCAGTGCATGACAGCCACGTGATCAGTGCATGAGAGCCACGTGATCAGTGCATGATCAGTCACGTGATACATGTGTGATCAGCCACGTGATCAGTGCATGATGAGCCACGTGATCAGTGCAGGATCAATTACGTGATCAGTGCATGATCAGTCACGTGACCAGTACATGGTTGCTACGTGATCGTTGCATGATCAGCCACGTGAGCAGAGCATGATAGCCACGTGATCAGTGCATGATCAGTCACGTGATCAGTACATGATCAGTCACGTGAACAGTGCATGATCATTTACGTGATCTTTGCATGATCAGTCACGTGACCAGTATATGGTTGCTACGTGATCATTCCATGACGAGCCACGTGAGCAGTGCATGATAGCCACGTGATGTGTGCATGAGTTACGTGAGCAGAGTATGATCAGCCACGTGATCAGTGCATGAGTGCCACGTGATCAGTGCATGATATGTCACGTGACAGGTGTGTGATCAGCCACGTGAACAGTGCATGTTCAGCCACGTGATCAGTGCATGATAGCCACGTGATCAGTGCATGATCAGTTACGTGAGCAGTGTATGATCAGCCACGTGATCAGTGCATGGTCAGACACGTGAACAGTGTATGATCAGCCACGTGATCAGTGCATGATATCCAAGTGATCAGTGCATGATCATCACGTGATCAGTGTATGATCAGCCACGTGAACAGTGCATGCTCAGTCACGTGATCTGGGCCTGCTGAGCTGCGTGATTACTGTCTGCTCATCTGCTTGACAATTGCCAGCTGAGCTGCACGATTCCTGCCTGTCATCTGCTTGACAATTGCCAGCTGTGCTGCGTAATTCCTGCCTGCTCAGCTGCTTGATTATTGCCAGCTGAGCAGCATGATTCCTCACACCTGAGTTCCATGATTATTGCCTGCTGACTGTTTGATTCGTGCCTACTCAGCTCTTTGTTTATTGCCTCCAGAGGCACATGATCAGTGTATGATAGCAAACATGATCAGCGCATGATCAGTCACATGATCAGCGCCATTAAGTCACGTGATCACTACATGATAGTCATGTGATCAGTCCATGCTCAGTCACGGTATCAGTGCATGATCAGCCACGTGATCAGTGCATGATCTGTCACAAGATTAGTGTATGATCATCCACGTGATCAGTGCATGGGCAGTCATGTGATCAGTGCATGATATAGACGTGATCAGTGCATGATCAGTCTCGTGATCAGTGCATGATAGCCACGTGATCAGTGCATGATCAGTCACCTGATGGGTGTATGATCATTCACGTGACCTGTACATGGTAGCTACATGATCATTGCATGATCAGCCACGTGAGTAGTTCATGATAGCCACGTGATCACTGCATGATCAGTCACGTGATCAGTGCATGATCAGTCATGTGACCAGTACATGGTAGCTGCGTGATCATGGCATGATCAGCCACGTGAGCAGTGCATGATAGCCACGTGATCAGTGCATGATCAGACACGTGATCAGTGCATGATCAGTCACGTGATCAGTGCATGATCAGCCACGTGATCAGTGCATGACAGGCACGTGATCAGTGTATGTCAGCCACGTGATCAGTGCATGATAGCCACGTGATCAGTGCATGATCAGTCACGTGATCAGTGCATGATCAGTTATGTGATCAGTGTATGATCAGCCACGTGATCAGTGCATGATCAGCCACGTGATCAGTGCATGATCAATTACGTGATCAGTGCATGATCAGTCACGTGACCAGTACATGGTAGCTACGTGATCATTGCATGATCAGCCACGTGATCAGTGCATGATAGCCACGTGATCAGTGCATGATAGCCACGTGATCAGTGCATGATAGCCACGTGATCAGTGCATGATCAGTCATGTGATACGTGTGTGATCAGCCACGTGATCAGTGCATGATATCCACGTGATCAGTGCATGACAGCCACGTGATCAGTGCATGAGAGCCACGTGATCAGTGCATGATCAGTCACGTGATACATGTGTGATCAGCCACGTGATCAGTGCATGATGAGCCACGTGATCAGTGCATGATCAATTACGTGATCAGTGCATGATCAGTCACGTGACCAGTACATGGTTGCTACGTGATCGTGCATGATCAGCCACGTGAGCAGTGCATGATAGCCACGTGATCAGTGCATGATCAGTCACGTGATCAGTGCATGATCAGTCACGTGATCAGTGCATGATCATTTACGTGATCAGTGCATGATCAGTCACGTGACCAGTATATGGTTGCTACGTGATCATTGCATGATCAGCCACGTGATCAGTGCATGATAGCCACGTGATGTGTGCATGAGTTACGTGATCAGTGTATGATCAGCCACGTGATCAGTGCATGAGTGCCACGTGATCAGTGCATGATATGTCACGTGACAGTGTGTGATCAGCCACGTGATCAGTGCATGATCAGCCACGTGATCAGTGCATGATAGCCACGTGATCAGTGCATGATCAGTCACGTGATCAGTGTATGATCAGCCACGTGATCAGTGCATGATATCCACGTGATCAGTGCATGATCAGCCACGTGATCAGTGCATGATAGCCACGTGATCAGTGCATGATCAGTCACGTGATACATGTGTGATCAGCCACGTGATCAGTGCATGATGAGCCACGTGATCAGTGCAGGATCAATTACGTGATCAGTGCATGATCAGTCACGTGACCAGTACATGGTTGCTACGTGATCGTTGCATGATCAGCCACGTGAGCAGAGCATGATAGCCACGTGATCAGTGCATGATCAGTCACGTGATCAGTACATGATCAGTCACGTGAACAGTGCATGATCATTTACGTGATCTTTGCATGATCAGTCACGTGACCAGTATATGGTTGCTACGTGATCATTCCATGACGAGCCACGTGAGCAGTGCATGATAGCCACGTGATGTGTGCATGAGTTACGTGAGCAGAGTATGATCAGCCACGTGATCAGTGCATGAGTGCCACGTGATCAGTGCATGATATGTCACGTGACAGGTGTGTGATCAGCCACGTGAACAGTGCATGTTCAGCCACGTGATCAGTGCATGATAGCCACGTGATCAGTGCATGATCAGTTACGTGAGCAGTGCATGATCAGCCACGTGATCAGTGCATGGTCAGACACGTGAACAGTGTATGATCAGCCACGTGATCAGTGCATGATATCCAAGTGATCAGTGCATGATCATCACGTGATCAGTGTATGATCAGCCACGTGAACAGTGCATGCTCAGTCACGTGATCTGGGCCTGCTGAGCTGCGTGATTACTGTCTGCTCATCTGCTTGACAATTGCCAGCTGAGCTGCACGATTCCTGCCTGTCATCTGCTTGACAATTGCCAGCTGTGCTGCGTAATTCCTGCCTGCTCAGCTGCTTGATTATTGCCAGCTGAGCAGCATGATTCCTCACAGCTGAGTTCCATGATTATTGCCTGCTGACTGTTTGATTCGTGCCTACTCAGCTCTTTGTTTATTGCCTCCAGAGGCACATGATCAGTGTATGATAGCAAACATGATCAGCGCATGATCAGTCACATGATCAGTGCCATTAAGTCACGTGATCACTACATGATAGTCATGTGATCAGTCCATGCTCAGTCACGGTATCAGTGCATGATCAGCCACGTGATCAGTGCATGATCTGTCACAAGATTAGTGTATGATCATCCACGTGATCAGTGCATGGGCAGTCATGTGATCAGTGCATGATATAGACGTGATCAGTGCATGATCAGTCTCGTGATCAGTGCATGATAGCCACGTGATCAGTGCATGATCAGTCACCTGATGGGTGTATGATCATTCACGTGACCTGTACATGGTAGCTACATGATCATTGCATGATCAGCCACGTGAGTAGTGCATGATAGCCACGTGATCACTGCATGATCAGTCACGTGATCAGTGCATGATCAGTCATGTGACCAGTACATGGTAGCTGCGTGATCATGGCATGATCAGCCACGTGAGCAGTGCATGATAGCCACGTGATCAGTGCATGATCAGACACGTGATCAGTGCATGATCAGTCACGTGATCAGTGCATGATCAGCCACGTGATCAGTGCATGATCAGGCACGTGATCAGTGTATGTCAGCCACGTGATCAGTGCATGATAGCCACGTGATCAGTGCATGATCAGTCACGTGATCAGTGCATGATCAGTTACGTGATCAGTGCATGATCAGCCACGTGATCAGTGCATGATCAGCCACGTGATCAGTGCATGATCAATTACGTGATCAGTGCATGATCAGTCACGTGATCAGTACATGGTAGCTACGTGATCATTGCATGATCAGCCACGTGATCAGTGCATGATAGCCACGTGATCAGTGCATGATAGCCACGTGATCAGTGCATGATAGCCACGTGATCAGTGCATGATCAGTCATGTGATCGTGTGTGATCAGCCACGTGATCAGTGCATGATATCCACGTGATCAGTGCATGACAGCCACGTGATCAGTGCATGATAGCCACGTGATCAGTGCATGATCAGTCACGTGATCATGTGTGATCAGCCACGTGATCAGTGCATGATCAGCCACGTGATCAGTGCATGATCAATTACGTGATCAGTGCATGATCAGTCACGTGACCAGTACATGGTTGCTACGTGATCGTGCATGATCAGCCACGTGATCAGTGCATGATAGCCACGTGATCAGTGCATGATCAGTCACGTGATCAGTGCATGATCAGTCACGTGATCAGTGCATGATCATTTACGTGATCAGTGCATGATCAGTCACGTGACCAGTATATGGTAGCTACGTGATCATTGCATGACAGCCACGTGATCAGTGCATGATAGCCACGTGATGTGCATGAGTTACGTGATCAGTGTATGATCAGCCACGTGATCAGTGCATGAGTCCACGTGATCAGTGCATGATAGTCACGTGACAGTGTGTGATCAGCCACGTGATCAGTGCATGATCAGCCACGTGATCAGTGCATGATAGCCACGTGATCAGTGCATGATCAGTTACGTGATCAGTGCATGATCAGCCACGTGATCAGTGCATGATCAGTCACGTGATCAGTGCATGATCAGCCACGTGATCAGTGCATGATAGCCACGTGATCAGTGCATGATCATCACGTGATCAGTGCATGATCAGCCACGTGATCAGTGCATGATCAGTCACGTGATCAGTGCATGGTAGCTGCGTGATCATGCATGATCAGCCACGTGAGCAGTGCATGATAGCCACGTGATCAGTGCATGATCAGCCACGTGATCAGTGCATGATCAGTCACGTGATCAGTGCATGATCAGCCACGTGATCAGTGCATGATCAGCCACGTGATCAGTGCATGATCAGCCACGTGATCAGTGCATGATCAGCCACGTGATCAGTGCATGATCAGCCACGTGATCAGTGCATGATCAGCCACGTGATCAGTGCATGATCAGTCACGTGATCAGTGCATGATCAGCCACGTGATCAGTGCATGATCAGTCACGTGATCAGTGTATGATCAGCCACGTGAACAGTGCATGCTCAGTCACGTGATCTGGGCCTGCTGAGCTGCGTGATTACTGTCTGCTCATCTGCTTGACAATTGCCAGCTGAGCTGCACGATTCCTGCCTGTCATCTGCTTGACAATTGCCAGCTGTGCTGCGTAATTCCTGCCTGCTCAGCTGCTTGATTATTGCCAGCTGAGCAGCATGATTCCTCACACCTGAGTTCCATGATTATTGCCTGCTGACTGTTTGATTCGTGCCTACTCAGCTCTTTGTTTATTGCCTCCAGAGGCACATGATCAGTGTATGATAGCAAACATGATCAGCGCATGATCAGTCACATGATCAGCGCCATTAAGTCACGTGATCACTACATGATAGTCATGTGATCAGTCCATGCTCAGTCACGGTATCAGTGCATGATCAGCCACGTGATCAGTGCATGATCTGTCACAAGATTAGTGTATGATCATCCACGTGATCAGTGCATGGGCAGTCATGTGATCAGTGCATGATATAGACGTGATCAGTGCATGATCAGTCTCGTGATCAGTGCATGATAGCCACGTGATCAGTGCATGATCAGTCACCTGATGGGTGTATGATCATTCACGTGACCTGTACATGGTAGCTACATGATCATTGCATGATCAGCCACGTGAGTAGTGCATGATAGCCACGTGATCAGTGCATGATCAGTCACGTGATCAGTGCATGATCAGTCATGTGACCAGTACATGGTAGCTGCGTGATCATGGCATGATCAGCCACGTGAGCAGTGCATGATAGCCACGTGATCAGTGCATGATCAGACACGTGATCAGTGCATGATCAGTCACGTGATCAGTGCATGATCAGGCACGTGATCAGTGCATGTCCAGCCAAGTGATCAGTGCATGATAGCCACGTGATCAGTGCATGATCAGTCACGTGATCAGTGCATGATCAGTTATGTGATCAGTGTATGATCAGCCACGTGATCAGTGCATGATCAGCCACATGATCAGTGCATGATCAATTACGTGATCAGTGCATGATCAGTCACGTGACCAGTACATGGTAGCTACGTGATCATTGCATGATCAGCCACGTGATCAGTGCATGATAGCCACGTGATCAGTGCATGATAGCCACGTGATCAGTGCATGATCAGTCATGTGATACGTGTGTGATCAGCCACGTGATCAGTGCATGATATCCACGTGATCAGTGCATGACAGCCACGTGATCAGTGCATGAGAGCCACGGGATCAGTGCATGATCAGTCACGTGATACATGTGTGATCAGCCACGTGATCAGTGCATGATGAGCCACGTGATCAGTGCAGGATCAATTACGTGATCAGTGCATGATCAGTCACGTGACCAGTACATGGTTGCTACGTGATCGTTGCATGATCAGCCACGTGAGCAGAGCATGATAGCCACGTGATCAGTGCATGATCAGTCACGTGATCAGTACATGATCAGTCACGTGAACAGTGCATGATCATTTACGTGATCTTTGCATGATCAGTCACGTGACCAGTATATGGTTGCTACGTGATCATTCCATGACGAGCCACGTGAGCAGTGCATGATAGCCACGTGATGTGTGCATGAGTTACGTGAGCAGAGTATGATCAGCCACGTGATCAGTGCATGAGTGCCACGTGATCAGTGCATGATATGTCACGTGACAGGTGTGTGATCAGCCACGTGATCAGTGCATGATAGCCACGTGATCAGTGCATGATCAGTTACGTGAGCAGTGCATGATCAGCCACGTGATCAGTGCATGGTCAGACACGTGAACAGTGTATGATCAGCCACGTGATCAGTGCATGATATCCAAGTGATCAGTGCATGATCATCACGTGATCAGTGTATGATCAGCCACGTGAACAGTGCATGCTCAGTCACGTGATCTGGGCCTGCTGAGCTGCGTGATTACTGTCTGCTCATCTGCTTGACAATTGCCAGCTGAGCTGCACGATTCCTGCCTGTCATCTGCTTGACAATTGCCAGCTGTGCTGCGTAATTCCTGCCTGCTCAGCTGCTTGATTATTGCCAGCTGAGCAGCATGATTCCTCACACCTGAGTTCCATGATTATTGCCTGCTGACTGTTTGATTCGTGCCTACTCAGCTCTTTGTTTATTGCCTCCAGAGGCACATGATCAGTGTATGATAGCAAACATGATCAGCGCATGATCAGTCACATGATCAGCGCCATTAAGTCACGTGATCACTACATGATAGTCATGTGATCAGTCCATGCTCAGTCACGGTATCAGTGCATGATCAGCCACGTGATCAGTGCATGATCTGTCACAAGATTAGTGTATGATCATCCACGTGATCAGTGCATGGGCAGTCATGTGATCAGTGCATGATATAGACGTGATCAGTGCATGATCAGTCTCGTGATCAGTGCATGATAGCCACGTGATCAGTGCATGATCAGTCACCTGATGGGTGTATGATCATTCACGTGACCTGTACATGGTAGCTACATGATCATTGCATGATCAGCCACGTGAGTAGTGCATGATAGCCACGTGATCACTGCATGATCAGTCACGTGATCAGTGCATGATCAGTCATGTGACCAGTACATGGTAGCTGCGTGATCATGGCATGATCAGCCACGTGAGCAGTGCATGATAGCCACGTGATCAGTGCATGATCAGACACGTGATCAGTGCATGATCAGTCACGTGATCAGTGCATGATCAGGCACGTGATCAGTGTATGTCAGCCACGTGATCAGTGCATGATAGCCACGTGATCAGTGCATGATCAGTCACGTGATCAGTGCATGATCAGTCACGTGATCAGTGCATGATCAGCCACGTGATCAGTGCATGATCAGCCACGTGATCAGTGCATGATCAATTACGTGATCAGTGCATGATCAGTCACGTGACCAGTACATGGTAGCTACGTGATCATTGCATGATCAGCCACGTGATCAGTGCATGATAGCCACGTGATCAGTGCATGATAGCCACGTGATCAGTGCATGATCAGTCATGATACGTGTGTGATCAGCCACGTGATCAGTGCATGATATCCACGTGATCAGTGCATGATCAGCCACGTGATCAGTGCATGATAGCCACGTGATCAGTGCATGATCAGTCACGTGATCAGTGCATGATCAGTCACGTGATCAGTACATGATAGCTGCGTGATCATGCATGATCAGCCACGTGATCAGTGCATGATAGCCACGTGATCAGTGCATGATCAGTCACGTGATCAGTGCATGATCAGTCACGTGATCAGTGCATGATCAGCCACGTGATCAGTGCATGATCAGGCACGTGATCAGTGCATGATCAGCCACGTGATCAGTGCATGATAGCCACGTGATCAGTGCATGATCAGTCACGTGATCAGTGCATGATCAGTTACGTGATCAGTGCATGATCAGCCACGTGATCAGTGCATGATCAGCCACGTGATCAGTGCATGATCAATTACGTGATCAGTGCATGATCAGTCACGTGACCAGTACATGGTAGCTACGTGATCATTGCATGATCAGCCACGTGATCAGTGCATGATAGCCACGTGATCAGTGCATGATAGCCACGTGATCAGTGCATGATCAGTCATGTGATACGTGTGTGATCAGCCACGTGATCAGTGCATGATATCCACGTGATCAGTGCATGACAGCCACGTGATCAGTGCATGAGAGCCACGTGATCAGTGCATGATCAGTCACGTGATACATGTGTGATCAGCCACGTGATCAGTGCATGATGAGCCACGTGATCAGTGCAGGATCAATTACGTGATCAGTGCATGATCAGTCACGTGACCAGTACATGGTTGCTACGTGATCGTTGCATGATCAGCCACGTGAGCAGAGCATGATAGCCACGTGATCAGTGCATGATCAGTCACGTGATCAGTACATGATCAGTCACGTGAACAGTGCATGATCATTTACGTGATCTGTGCATGATCAGTCACGTGACCAGTATATGGTAGCTACGTGATCATTCCATGACGAGCCACGTGAGCAGTGCATGATAGCCACGTGATGTGTGCATGAGTTACGTGAGCAGAGTATGATCAGCCACGTGATCAGTGCATGAGTGCCACGTGATCAGTGCATGATATGTCACGTGACAGGTGTGTGATCAGCCACGTGAACAGTGCATGTTCAGCCACGTGATCAGTGCATGATAGCCACGTGATCAGTGCATGATCAGTTACGTGAGCAGTGTATGATCAGCCACGTGATCAGTGCATGGTCAGACACGTGAACAGTGTATGATCAGCCACGTGATCAGTGCATGATATCCAAGTGATCAGTGCATGATCATCACGTGATCAGTGTATGATCAGCCACGTGAACAGTGCATGCTCAGTCACGTGATCTGGGCCTGCTGAGCTGCGTGATTACTGTCTGCTCATCTGCTTGACAATTGCCAGCTGAGCTGCACGATTCCTGCCTGTCATCTGCTTGACAATTGCCAGCTGTGCTGCGTAATTCCTGCCTGCTCAGCTGCTTGATTATTGCCAGCTGAGCAGCATGATTCCTCACAGCTGAGTTCCATGATTATTGCCTGCTGACTGTTTGATTCGTGCCTACTCAGCTCTTTGTTTATTGCCTCCAGAGGCACATGATCAGTGTATGATAGCAAACATGATCAGCGCATGATCAGTCACATGATCAGCGCCATTAAGTCACGTGATCACTACATGATAGTCATGTGATCAGTCCATGCTCAGTCACGGTATCAGTGCATGATCAGCCACGTGATCAGTGCATGATCTGTCACAAGATTAGTGTATGATCATCCACGTGATCAGTGCATGGGCAGTCATGTGATCAGTGCATGATATAGACGTGATCAGTGCATGATCAGTCTCGTGATCAGTGCATGATAGCCACGTGATCAGTGCATGATCAGTCACCTGATGGGTGTATGATCATTCACGTGACCTGTACATGGTAGCTACATGATCATTGCATGATCAGCCACGTGAGTAGTGCATGATAGCCACGTGATCAGTGCATGATCAGTCACGTGATCAGTGCATGATCAGTCATGTGACCAGTACATGGTAGCTGCGTGATCATGGCATGATCAGCCACGTGAGCAGTGCATGATAGCCACGTGATCAGTGCATGATCAGACACGTGATCAGTGCATGATCAGTCACGTGATCAGTGCATGATCAGCCACGTGATCAGTGCATGATCAGTCACGTGATCAGTGCATGATCAGCCACGTGATCAGTGCATGATCAGTCACGTGATCAGTGCATGATCAGCCACGTGATCAGTGCATGATAGCCACGTGATCAGTGCATGATCAGTCACGTGATCAGTGCATGATCAGTCACGTGATCAGTGCATGATCAGCCACGTGATCAGTGCATGATCAGCCACGTGATCAGTGCATGATCAATTACGTGATCAGTGCATGATCAGTCACGTGACCAGTACATGGTAGCTACGTGATCATTGCATGATCAGCCACGTGATCAGTGCATGATAGCCACGTGATCAGTGCATGATAGCCACGTGATCAGTGCATGATCAGTCACGTGATCGTGTGTGATCAGCCACGTGATCAGTGCATGATATCCACGTGATCAGTGCATGATCAGCCACGTGATCAGTGCATGATCAGCCACGTGATCAGTGCATGATCAGTCACGTGATCAGTGTGATCAGCCACGTGATCAGTGCATGATCAGCCACGTGATCAGTGCATGATCAGTTACGTGATCAGTGCATGATCAGCCACGTGATCAGTGCATGATAGCCACGTGATCAGTGCATGATCAGCCACGTGATCAGTGCATGATCAGCCACGTGAACAGTGCATGCTCAGTCACGTGATCTGGGCCTGCTGAGCTGCGTGATTACTGTCTGCTCATCTGCTTGACAATTGCCAGCTGAGCTGCACGATTCCTGCCTGTCATCTGCTTGACAATTGCCAGCTGTGCTGCGTAATTCCTGCCTGCTCAGCTGCTTGATTATTGCCAGCTGAGCAGCATGATTCCTCACACCTGAGTTCCATGATTATTGCCTGCTGACTGTTTGATTCGTGCCTACTCAGCTCTTTGTTTATTGCCTCCAGAGGCACATGATCAGTGTATGATAGCAAACATGATCAGCGCATGATCAGTCACATGATCAGCGCCATTAAGTCACGTGATCACTACATGATAGTCATGTGATCAGTCCATGCTCAGTCACGGTATCAGTGCATGATCAGCCACGTGATCAGTGCATGATCTGTCACAAGATTAGTGTATGATCATCCACGTGATCAGTGCATGGGCAGTCATGTGATCAGTGCATGATATAGACGTGATCAGTGCATGATCAGTCTCGTGATCAGTGCATGATAGCCACGTGATCAGTGCATGATCAGTCACCTGATGGGTGTATGATCATTCACGTGACCTGTACATGGTAGCTACATGATCATTGCATGATCAGCCACGTGAGTAGTGCATGATAGCCACGTGATCACTGCATGATCAGTCACGTGATCAGTGCATGATCAGTCATGTGACCAGTACATGGTAGCTGCGTGATCATGGCATGATCAGCCACGTGAGCAGTGCATGATAGCCACGTGATCAGTGCATGATCAGACACGTGATCAGTGCATGATCAGTCACGTGATCAGTGCATGATCAGCCACGTGATCAGTGCATGACCAGGCACGTGATCAGTGTATGTCCAGCCAAGTGATCAGTGCATGATAGCCACGTGATCAGTGCATGATCAGTCACGTGATCAGTGCATGATCAGTTATGTGATCAGTGTATGATCAGCCACGTGATCAGTGCATGATCAGCCACATGATCAGTGCATGATCAATTACGTGATCAGTGCATGATCAGTCACGTGACCAGTACATGGTAGCTACGTGATCATTGCATGATCAGCCACGTGATCAGTGCATGATAGCCACGTGATCAGTGCATGATAGCCACGTGATCAGTGCATGATCAGTCATGTGATACGTGTGTGATCAGCCACGTGATCAGTGCATGATATCCACGTGATCAGTGCATGACAGCCACGTGATCAGTGCATGAGAGCCACGTGATCAGTGCATGATCAGTCACGTGATACATGTGTGATCAGCCACGTGATCAGTGCATGATGAGCCACGTGATCAGTGCAGGATCAATTACGTGATCAGTGCATGATCAGTCACGTGACCAGTACATGGTTGCTACGTGATCGTTGCATGATCAGCCACGTGAGCAGTGCATGATAGCCACGTGATCAGTGCATGATCAGTCACGTGATCAGTACATGATCAGTCACGTGAACAGTGCATGATCATTTACGTGATCTTTGCATGATCAGTCACGTGACCAGTATATGGTTGCTACGTGATCATTCCATGACGAGCCACGTGAGCAGTGCATGATAGCCACGTGATGTGTGCATGAGTTACGTGAGCAGAGTATGATCAGCCACGTGATCAGTGCATGAGTGCCACGTGATCAGTGCATGATATGTCACGTGACAGGTGTGTGATCAGCCACGTGAACAGTGCATGTTCAGCCACGTGATCAGTGCATGATAGCCACGTGATCAGTGCATGATCAGTTACGTGAGCAGTGCATGATCAGCCACGTGATCAGTGCATGGTCAGACACGTGAACAGTGTATGATCAGCCACGTGATCAGTGCATGATATCCAAGTGATCAGTGCATGATCATCACGTGATCAGTGTATGATCAGCCACGTGAACAGTGCATGCTCAGTCACGTGATCAGGGCCTGCTGAGCTGCGTGATTACTGTCTGCTCATCTGCTTGACAATTGCCAGCTGAGCTGCACGATTCCTGCCTGTCATCTGCTTGACAATTGCCAGCTGTGCTGCGTAATTCCTGCCTGCTCAGCTGCTTGATTATTGCCAGCTGAGCAGCATGATTCCTCACAGCTGAGTTCCATGATTATTGCCTGCTGACTGTTTGATTCGTGCCTACTCAGCTCTTTGTTTATTGCCTCCAGAGGCACATGATCAGTGTATGATAGCAAACATGATCAGCGCATGATCAGTCACATGATCAGTGCCATTAAGTCACGTGATCACTACATGATAGTCATGTGATCAGTCCATGCTCAGTCACGTATCAGTGCATGATCAGCCACGTGATCAGTGCATGATCTGTCACAAGATTAGTGTATGATCATCCACGTGATCAGTGCATGGGCAGTCATGTGATCAGTGCATGATATAGACGTGATCAGTGCATGATCAGTCTCGTGATCAGTGCATGATAGCCACGTGATCAGTGCATGATCAGTCACCTGATGGGTGTATGATCATTCACGTGACCAGTACATGATAGCTACATGATCATTGCATGATCAGCCACGTGAGTAGTGCATGATAGCCACGTGATCAGTGCATGATCAGTCACGTGACCAGTATATGGTTGCTACGTGATCATTCCATGACAGCCACGTGAGCAGTGCATGATAGCCACGTGATGTGTGCATGAGTTACGTGAGCAGTGTATGATCAGCCACGTGATCAGTGCATGAGTGCCACGTGATCAGTGCATGATATGTCACGTGACAGTGTGTGATCAGCCACGTGATCAGTGCATGATCAGCCACGTGATCAGTGCATGATAGCCACGTGATCAGTGCATGATCAGTTACGTGAGCAGTGTATGATCAGCCACGTGATCAGTGCATGGTCAGACACGTGAACAGTGTATGATCAGCCACGTGATCAGTGCATGATATCCAAGTGATCAGTGCATGATCATCACGTGATCAGTGTATGATCAGCCACGTGAACAGTGCATGCTCAGTCACGTGATCTGGGCCTGCTGAGCTGCGTGATTACTGTCTGCTCATCTGCTTGACAATTGCCAGCTGAGCTGCACGATTCCTGCCTGTCATCTGCTTGACAATTGCCAGCTGTGCTGCGTAATTCCTGCCTGCTCAGCTGCTTGATTATTGCCAGCTGAGCAGCATGATTCCTCACAGCTGAGTTCCATGATTATTGCCTGCTGACTGTTTGATTCGTGCCTACTCAGCTCTTTGTTTATTGCCTCCAGAGGCACATGATCAGTGTATGATAGCAAACATGATCAGCGCATGATCAGTCACATGATCAGTGCCATTAAGTCACGTGATCACTACATGATAGTCATGTGATCAGTCCATGCTCAGTCACAGTATCAGTGCATGATCAGCCACGTGATCAGTGCATGATCTGTCACATGATTAGTGTATGATCATCCACGTGATCAGTGCATGGGCAGTCATGTGATCAGTGCATGATATAGACGTGATCAGTGCATGATCAGTCTCGTGATCAGTGCATGATAGCCACGTGATCAGTGCATGATCAGTCACCTGATGGGTGTATGATCATTCACGTGACCTGTACATGGTAGCTACATGATCATTGCATGATCAGCCACGTGAGTAGTGCATGATAGCCACGTGATCAGTGCATGATCAGTCACGTGATCAGTGCATGATCAGTCATGTGACCAGTACATGGTAGCTGCGTGATCATGCATGATCAGCCACGTGAGCAGTGCATGATAGCCACGTGATCAGTGCATGATCAGACACGTGATCAGTGCATGATCAGTCACGTGATCAGTGCATGATCAGCCACGTGATCAGTGCATGATCAGTCACGTGATCAGTGCATGATCAGCCACGTGATCAGTGCATGATCAATTACGTGATCAGTGCATGATCAGTCACGTGATCAGTACATGGTAGCTACGTGATCATTGCATGATCAGCCACGTGATCAGTGCATGATAGCCACGTGATCAGTGCATGATCAGCCACGTGATCAGTGCATGATCAGTCACGTGATCGTGTGTGATCAGCCACGTGATCAGTGCATGATAGCCACGTGATCAGTGCATGACAGCCACGTGATCAGTGCATGATAGCCACGTGATCAGTGCATGATCAGTCACGTGACACATGTGTGATCAGCCACGTGATCAGTGCATGATCAGCCACGTGATCAGTGCATGATCAGTTACGTGATCAGTGCATGATCAGTCACGTGATCAGTGCATGGTTGCACGTGATCAGTGCATGATCAGCCACGTGATCAGTGCATGATAGCCACGTGATCAGTGCATGATCAGTCACGTGATCAGTGCATGATCAGCCACGTGAACAGTGCATGCTCAGTCACGTGATCTGGGCCTGCTGAGCTGCGTGATTACTGTCTGCTCATCTGCTTGACAATTGCCAGCTGAGCTGCACGATTCCTGCCTGTCATCTGCTTGACAATTGCCAGCTGTGCTGCGTAATTCCTGCCTGCTCAGCTGCTTGATTATTGCCAGCTGAGCAGCATGATTCCTCACACCTGAGTTCCATGATTATTGCCTGCTGACTGTTTGATTCGTGCCTACTCAGCTCTTTGTTTATTGCCTCCAGAGGCACATGATCAGTGTATGATAGCAAACATGATCAGCGCATGATCAGTCACATGATCAGCGCCATTAAGTCACGTGATCACTACATGATAGTCATGTGATCAGTCCATGCTCAGTCACGGTATCAGTGCATGATCAGCCACGTGATCAGTGCATGATCTGTCACATGATTAGTGTATGATCATCCACGTGATCAGTGCATGGGCAGTCATGTGATCAGTGCATGATATAGACGTGATCAGTGCATGATCAGTCTCGTGATCAGTGCATGATAGCCACGTGATCAGTGCATGATCAGTCACCTGATGGGTGTATGATCATTCACGTGACCTGTACATGGTAGCTACATGATCATTGCATGATCAGCCACGTGAGTAGTGCATGATAGCCACGTGATCACTGCATGATCAGTCACGTGATCAGTGCATGATCAGTCATGTGACCAGTACATGGTAGCTGCGTGATCATGGCATGATCAGCCACGTGAGCAGTGCATGATAGCCACGTGATCAGTGCATGATCAGTCACGTGATCAGTGCATGATCAGTCACGTGATCAGTGCATGATCAGCCACGTGATCAGTGCATGATCAGTCACGTGATCAGTGCATGATCAGCCACGTGATCAGTGCATGATCAGTCACGTGATCAGTGCATGATCAGCCACGTGATCAGTGCATGATAGCCACGTGATCAGTGCATGATCAGCCACGTGATCAGTGCATGATCAGCCACGTGATCAGTGCATGATCAATTACGTGATCAGTGCATGATCAGTCACGTGACCAGTACATGGTAGCTACGTGATCATTGCATGATCAGCCACGTGATCAGTGCATGATAGCCACGTGATCAGTGCATGATAGCCACGTGATCAGTGCATGATCAGTCATGTGATACGTGTGTGATCAGCCACGTGATCAGTGCATGATATCCACGTGATCAGTGCATGACAGCCACGTGATCAGTGCATGAGAGCCACGTGATCAGTGCATGATCAGTCACGTGATCATGTGTGATCAGCCACGTGATCAGTGCATGATGAGCCACGTGATCAGTGCATGATCAATTACGTGATCAGTGCATGATCAGTCACGTGACCAGTACATGGTTGCTACGTGATCGTTGCATGATCAGCCACGTGAGCAGTGCATGATAGCCACGTGATCAGTGCATGATCAGTCACGTGATCAGTGCATGATCAGTCACGTGAACAGTGCATGATCATTTACGTGATCAGTGCATGATCAGTCACGTGACCAGTATATGGTTGCTACGTGATCATTGCATGACAGCCACGTGAGCAGTGCATGATAGCCACGTGATGTGTGCATGAGTTACGTGAGCAGAGTATGATCAGCCACGTGATCAGTGCATGAGTGCCACGTGATCAGTGCATGATATGTCACGTGACAGGTGTGTGATCAGCCACGTGAACAGTGCATGTTCAGCCACGTGATCAGTGCATGATAGCCACGTGATCAGTGCATGATCAGTTACGTGATCAGTGTATGATCAGCCACGTGATCAGTGCATGATCAGACACGTGATCAGTGTATGATCAGCCACGTGATCAGTGCATGATATCCACGTGATCAGTGCATGATCATCACGTGATCAGTGCATGATCAGCCACGTGATCAGTGCATGATCAGTCACGTGATCTGTGCCAGCTGAGCTGCACGATTCCTGCCTGCTCAGCTGCTTGATTATTGCCAGCTGAGCAGCATGATTCCTCACACCTGAGTTCCATGATTATTGCCTGCTGACTGTTTGATTCGTGCCTACTCAGCTCTTTGTTTATTGCCTCCAGAGGCACATGATCAGTGTATGATAGCAAACATGATCAGTGCATGATCAGTCACATGATCAGTGCCATTAAGTCACGTGATCAGTGCATGATAGTCATGTGATCAGTCCATGATCAGTCACGTATCAGTGCATGATCAGCCACGTGATCAGTGCATGATCAGTCACGTGATCAGTGCATGATCAGCCACGTGATCAGTGCATGGGCAGTCATGATCAGTGCATGATATAGACGTGATCAGTGCATGATCAGTCACGTGATCAGTGCATGATAGCCACGTGATCAGTGCATGACAGCCACGTGATCAGTGCATGAGAGCCACGTGATCAGTGCATGATCAGTCACGTGATACATGTGTGATCAGCCACGTGATCAGTGCATGATGAGCCACGTGATCAGTGCAGGATCAATTACGTGATCAGTGCATGATCAGTCACGTGACCAGTACATGGTTGCTACGTGATCGTTGCATGATCAGCCACGTGAGCAGAGCATGATAGCCACGTGATCAGTGCATGATCAGTCACGTGATCAGTACATGATCAGTCACGTGAACAGTGCATGATCATTTACGTGATCTTTGCATGATCAGTCACGTGACCAGTATATGGTTGCTACGTGATCATTCCATGACGAGCCACGTGAGCAGTGCATGATAGCCACGTGATGTGTGCATGAGTTACGTGAGCAGAGTATGATCAGCCACGTGATCAGTGCATGAGTGCCACGTGATCAGTGCATGATATGTCACGTGACAGGTGTGTGATCAGCCACGTGAACAGTGCATGTTCAGCCACGTGATCAGTGCATGATAGCCACGTGATCAGTGCATGATCAGTTACGTGAGCAGTGTATGATCAGCCACGTGATCAGTGCATGGTCAGACACGTGAACAGTGTATGATCAGCCACGTGATCAGTGCATGATATCCAAGTGATCAGTGCATGATCATCACGTGATCAGTGTATGATCAGCCACGTGAACAGTGCATGCTCAGTCACGTGATCTGGGCCTGCTGAGCTGCGTGATTACTGTCTGCTCATCTGCTTGACAATTGCCAGCTGAGCTGCACGATTCCTGCCTGTCATCTGCTTGACAATTGCCAGCTGTGCTGCGTAATTCCTGCCTGCTCAGCTGCTTGATTATTGCCAGCTGAGCAGCATGATTCCTCACACCTGAGTTCCATGATTATTGCCTGCTGACTGTTTGATTCGTGCCTACTCAGCTCTTTGTTTATTGCCTCCAGAGGCACATGATCAGTGTATGATAGCAAACATGATCAGCGCATGATCAGTCACATGATCAGCGCCATTAAGTCACGTGATCACTACATGATAGTCATGTGATCAGTCCATGCTCAGTCACGGTATCAGTGCATGATCAGCCACGTGATCAGTGCATGATCTGTCACAAGATTAGTGTATGATCATCCACGTGATCAGTGCATGGGCAGTCATGTGATCAGTGCATGATATAGACGTGAACAGTGCATGATCAGTCTCGTGATCAGTGCATGATAGCCACGTGATCAGTGCATGATCAGTCACCTGATGGGTGTATGATCATTCACGTGACCTGTACATGGTAGCTACATGATCATTGCATGATCAGCCACGTGAGTAGTGCATGATAGCCACGTGATCACTGCATGATCAGTCACGTGATCAGTGCATGATCAGTCATGTGACCAGTACATGGTAGCTGCGTGATCATGGCATGATCAGCCACGTGAGCAGTGCATGATAGCCACGTGATCAGTGCATGATCAGACACGATCAGTGCATGATCAGTCACGTGATCAGTGCATGATCAGCCACGTGATCAGTGCATGACCAGGCACGTGATCAGTGTATGTCCAGCCAAGTGATCAGTGCATGATAGCCACGTGATCAGTGCATGATCAGTCACGTGATCAGTGCATGATCAGTTATGTGATCAGTGTATGATCAGCCACGTGATCAGTGCATGATCAGCCACATGATCAGTGCATGATCAATTACGTGATCAGTGCATGATCAGTCACGTGACCAGTACATGGTAGCTACGTGATCATTGCCTGATCAGCCACGTGATCAGTGCATGATAGCCACGTGATCAGTGCATGATAGCCACGTGATCAGTGCATGATCAGTCATGTGATACGTGTGTGATCAGCCACGTGATCAGTGCATGATATCCACGTGATCAGTGCATGACAGCCACGTGATCAGTGCATGAGAGCCACGTGATCAGTGCATGATCAGTCACGTGATACATGTGTGATCAGCCACGTGATCAGTGCATGATGAGCCACGTGATCAGTGCAGGATCAATTACGTGATCAGTGCATGATCAGTCACGTGACCAGTACATGGTTGCTACGTGATCGTTGCATGATCAGCCACGTGAGCAGAGCATGATAGCCACGTGATCAGTGCATGATCAGTCACGTGATCAGTACATGATCAGTCACGTGAACAGTGCATGATCATTTACGTGATCTTTGCATGATCAGTCACGTTACCAGTATATGGTTGCTACGTGATCATTCCATGACGAGCCACGTGAGCAGTGCATGATAGCCACGTGATGTGTGCATGAGTTACGTGAGCAGAGTATGATCAGCCACGTGATCAGTGCATGAGTGCCACGTGATCAGTGCATGATATGTCACGTGACAGGTGTGTGATCAGCCACGTGAACAGTGCATGTTCAGCCACGTGATCAGTGCATGATAGCCACGTGATCAGTGCATGATCAGTTACGTGAGCAGTGTATGATCAGCCACGTGATCAGTGCATGGTCAGACACGTGAACAGTGTATGATCAGCCACGTGATCAGTGCATGATATCCAAGTGATCAGTGCATGATCATCACGTGATCAGTGTATGATCAGCCACGTGAACAGTGCATGCTCAGTCACGTGATCTGGGCCTGCTGAGCTGCGTGATTACTGTCTGCTCATCTGCTTGACAATTGCCAGCTGAGCTGCACGATTCCTGCCTGTCATCTGCTTGACAATTGCCAGCTGTGCTGCGTAATTCCTGCCTGCTCAGCTGCTTGATTATTGCCAGCTGAGCAGCATGATTCCTCACACCTGAGTTCCATGATTATTGCCTGCTGACTGTTTGATTCGTGCCTACTCAGCTCTTTGTTTATTGCCTCCAGAGGCACATGATCAGTGTATGATAGCAAACATGATCAGCGCATGATCAGTCACATGATCAGCGCCATTAAGTCACGTGATCACTACATGATAGTCATGTGATCAGTCCATGCTCAGTCACGGTATCAGTGCATGATCAGCCACGTGATCAGTGCATGATCTGTCACAAGATTAGTGTATGATCATCCACGTGATCAGTGCACGGGCAGTCATGTGATCAGTGCATGATATAGACGTGAACAGTGCATGATCAGTCTCGTGATCAGTGCATGATAGCCACGTGATCAGTGCATGATCAGTCACCTGATGGGTGTATGATCATTCACGTGACCTGTACATGGTAGCTACATGATCATTGCATGATCAGCCACGTGAGTAGTTCATGATAGCCACGTGATCACTGCATGATCAGTCACGTGATCAGTGCATGATCAGTCATGTGACCAGTACATGGTAGCTGCGTGATCATGGCATGATCAGCCACGTGAGCAGTGCATGATAGCCACGTGATCAGTGCATGATCAGACACGAGATCAGTGCATGATCAGTCACGTGATCAGTGCATGATCAGGCACGTGATCAGTGTATGTCCAGCCAAGTGATCAGTGCATGATAGCCACGTGATCAGTGCATGATCAGTCACGTGATCAGTGCATGATCAGTTATGTGATCAGTGTATGATCAGCCACGTGATCAGTGCATGATCAGCCACATGATCAGTGCATGATCAATTACGTGATCAGTGCATGATCAGTCACGTGACCAGTACATGGTAGCTACGTGATCATTGCCTGATCAGCCACGTGATCAGTGCATGATAGCCACGTGATCAGTGCATGATAGCCACGTGATCAGTGCATGATCAGTCATGTGATACGTGTGTGATCAGCCACGTGATCAGTGCATGATATCCACGTGATCAGTGCATGACAGCCACGTGATCAGTGCATGAGAGCCACGGGATCAGTGCATGATCAGTCACGTGATACATGTGTGATCAGCCACGTGATCAGTGCATGATGAGCCACGTGATCAGTGCAGGATCAATTACGTGATCAGTGCATGATCAGTCACGTGACCAGTACATGGTTGCTACGTGATCGTTGCATGATCAGCCACGTGAGCAGAGCATGATAGCCACGTGATCAGTGCATGATCAGTCACGTGATCAGTACATGATCAGTCACGTGAACAGTGCATGATCATTTACGTGATCTTTGCATGATCAGTCACGTTACCAGTATATGGTTGCTACGTGATCATTCCATGACGAGCCACGTGAGCAGTGCATGATAGCCACGTGATGTGTGCATGAGTTACGTGAGCAGAGTATGATCAGCCACGTGATCAGTGCATGAGTGCCACGTGATCAGTGCATGATATGTCACGTGACAGGTGTGTGATCAGCCACGTGAACAGTGCATGTTCAGCCACGTGATCAGTGCATGATAGCCACGTGATCAGTGCATGATCAGTTACGTGAGCAGTGCATGATCAGCCACGTGATCAGTGCATGGTCAGACACGTGAACAGTGTATGATCAGCCACGTGATCAGTGCATGATATCCAAGTGATCAGTGCATGATCATCACGTGATCAGTGTATGATCAGCCACGTGAACAGTGCATGCTCAGTCACGTGATCTGGGCCTGCTGAGCTGCGTGATTACTGTCTGCTCATCTGCTTGACAATTGCCAGCTGAGCTGCACGATTCCTGCCTGTCATCTGCTTGACAATTGCCAGCTGTGCTGCGTAATTCCTGCCTGCTCAGCTGCTTGATTATTGCCAGCTGAGCAGCATGATTCCTCACACCTGAGTTCCATGATTATTGCCTGCTGACTGTTTGATTCGTGCCTACTCAGCTCTTTGTTTATTGCCTCCAGAGGCACATGATCAGTGTATGATAGCAAACATGATCAGCGCATGATCAGTCACATGATCAGTGCCATTAAGTCACGTGATCACTACATGATAGTCATGTGATCAGTCCATGCTCAGTCACGGTATCAGTGCATGATCAGCCACGTGATCAGTGCATGATCTGTCACAAGATTAGTGTATGATCATCCACGTGATCAGTGCATGGGCAGTCATGTGATCAGTGCATGATATAGACGTGAACAGTGCATGATCAGTCTCGTGATCAGTGCATGATAGCCACGTGATCAGTGCATGATCAGTCACCTGATGGGTGTATGATCATTCACGTGACCTGTACATGGTAGCTACATGATCATTGCATGATCAGCCACGTGAGTAGTTCATGATAGCCACGTGATCACTGCATGATCAGTCACGTGATCAGTGCATGATCAGTCATGTGACCAGTACATGGTAGCTGCGTGATCATGGCATGATCAGCCACGTGAGCAGTGCATGATAGCCACGTGATCAGTGCATGATCAGACACGTGATCAGTGCATGATCAGTCACGTGATCAGTGCATGATCAGCCACGTGATCAGTGCATGACAGGCACGTGATCAGTGTATGTCAGCCACGTGATCAGTGCATGATAGCCACGTGATCAGTGCATGATCAGTCACGTGATCAGTGCATGATCAGTTATGTGATCAGTGTATGATCAGCCACGTGATCAGTGCATGATCAGCCACGTGATCAGTGCATGATCAATTACGTGATCAGTGCATGATCAGTCACGTGACCAGTACATGGTAGCTACGTGATCATTGCATGATCAGCCACGTGATCAGTGCATGATAGCCACGTGATCAGTGCATGATAGCCACGTGATCAGTGCATGATAGCCACGTGATCAGTGCATGATCAGTCATGTGATACGTGTGTGATCAGCCACGTGATCAGTGCATGATATCCACGTGATCAGTGCATGACAGCCACGTGATCAGTGCATGAGCCACGTGATCAGTGCATGATCAGTCACGTGATACATGTGTGATCAGCCACGTGATCAGTGCATGATGAGCCACGTGATCAGTGCATGATCAATTACGTGATCAGTGCATGATCAGTCACGTGACCAGTACATGGTTGCTACGTGATCGTTGCATGATCAGCCACGTGAGCAGTGCATGATAGCCACGTGATCAGTGCATGATCAGTCACGTGATCAGTGCATGATCAGTCACGTGATCAGTGCATGATCATTTACGTGATCAGTGCATGATCAGTCACGTGACCAGTATATGGTTGCTACGTGATCATTGCATGATCAGCCACGTGATCAGTGCATGATAGCCACGTGATGTGTGCATGAGTTACGTGAGCAGTGTATGATCAGCCACGTGATCAGTGCATGAGTGCCACGTGATCAGTGCATGATATGTCACGTGACAGTGTGTGATCAGCCACGTGATCAGTGCATGATCAGCCACGTGATCAGTGCATGATAGCCACGTGATCAGTGCATGATCAGTTACGTGATCAGTGCATGATCAGCCACGTGATCAGTGCATGATCAGTCACGTGATCAGTGTATGATCAGCCACGTGATCAGTGCATGATATCCACGTGATCAGTGCATGACAGCCACGTGATCAGTGCATGAGAGCCACGTGATCAGTGCATGATCAGTCACGTGATACATGTGTGATCAGCCACGTGATCAGTGCATGATGAGCCACGTGATCAGTGCAGGATCAATTACGTGATCAGTGCATGATCAGTCACGTGACCAGTACATGGTTGCTACGTGATCGTTGCATGATCAGCCACGTGAGCAGAGCATGATAGCCACGTGATCAGTGCATGATCAGTCACGTGATCAGTACATGATCAGTCACGTGAACAGTGCATGATCATTTACGTGATCTTTGCATGATCAGTCACGTGACCAGTATATGGTAGCTACGTGATCATTCCATGACGAGCCACGTGAGCAGTGCATGATAGCCACGTGATGTGTGCATGAGTTACGTGAGCAGAGTATGATCAGCCACGTGATCAGTGCATGAGTGCCACGTGATCAGTGCATGATATGTCACGTGACAGGTGTGTGATCAGCCACGTGAACAGTGCATGTTCAGCCACGTGATCAGTGCATGATAGCCACGTGATCAGTGCATGATCAGTTACGTGAGCAGTGCATGATCAGCCACGTGATCAGTGCATGGTCAGACACGTGAACAGTGTATGATCAGCCACGTGATCAGTGCATGATATCCAAGTGATCAGTGCATGATCATCACGTGATCAGTGTATGATCAGCCACGTGAACAGTGCATGCTCAGTCACGTGATCTGGGCCTGCTGAGCTGCGTGATTACTGTCTGCTCATCTGCTTGACAATTGCCAGCTGAGCTGCACGATTCCTGCCTGTCATCTGCTTGACAATTGCCAGCTGTGCTGCGTAATTCCTGCCTGCTCAGCTGCTTGATTATTGCCAGCTGAGCAGCATGATTCCTCACACCTGAGTTCCATGATTATTGCCTGCTGACTGTTTGATTCGTGCCTACTCAGCTCTTTGTTTATTGCCTCCAGAGGCACATGATCAGTGTATGATAGCAAACATGATCAGCGCATGATCAGTCACATGATCAGTGCCATTAAGTCACGTGATCACTACATGATAGTCATGTGATCAGTCCATGCTCAGTCACGGTATCAGTGCATGATCAGCCACGTGATCAGTGCATGATCTGTCACAAGATTAGTGTATGATCATCCACGTGATCAGTGCATGGGCAGTCATGTGATCAGTGCATGATATAGACGTGATCAGTGCATGATCAGTCTCGTGATCAGTGCATGATAGCCACGTGATCAGTGCATGATCAGTCACCTGATGGGTGTATGATCATTCACGTGACCTGTACATGGTAGCTACATGATCATTGCATGATCAGCCACGTGAGTAGTGCATGATAGCCACGTGATCACTGCATGATCAGTCACGTGATCAGTGCATGATCAGTCATGTGACCAGTACATGGTAGCTGCGTGATCATGGCATGATCAGCCACGTGAGCAGTGCATGATAGCCACGTGATCAGTGCATGATCAGACACGTGATCAGTGCATGATCAGTCACGTGATCAGTGCATGATCAGCCACGTGATCAGTGCATGATCAGGCACGTGATCAGTGTATGTCAGCCAAGTGATCAGTGCATGATAGCCACGTGATCAGTGCATGATCAGTCACGTGATCAGTGCATGATCAGTTGATCAGTGTATGATCAGCCACGTGATCAGTGCATGATCAGCCACGTGATCAGTGCATGATCAATTACGTGATCAGTGCATGATCAGTCACGTGACCAGTACATGGTAGCTACGTGATCATTGCATGATCAGCCACGTGATCAGTGCATGATAGCCACGTGATCAGTGCATGATAGCCACGTGATCAGTGCATGATAGCCACGTGATCAGTGCATGATCAGTCATGTGATACGTGTGTGATCAGCCACGTGATCAGTGCATGATATCCACGTGATCAGTGCATGACAGCCACGTGATCAGTGCATGAGAGCCACGTGATCAGTGCATGATCAGTCACGTGATACATGTGTGATCAGCCACGTGATCAGTGCATGATGAGCCACGTGATCAGTGCATGATCAATTACGTGATCAGTGCATGATCAGTCACGTGACCAGTACATGGTTGCTACGTGATCGTTGCATGATCAGCCACGTGAGCAGTGCATGATAGCCACGTGATCAGTGCATGATCAGTCACGTGATCAGTGCATGATCAGTCACGTGAACAGTGCATGATCATTTACGTGATCAGTGCATGATCAGTCACGTGACCAGTATATGGTTGCTACGTGATCATTCCATGACAGCCACGTGAGCAGTGCATGATAGCCACGTGATGTGTGCATGAGTTACGTGAGCAGTGTATGATCAGCCACGTGATCAGTGCATGAGTTCCAAGTGATCAGTGCATGATATGTCACGTGACAGTGTGTGATCAGCCACGTGAACAGTGCATGTTCAGCCACGTGATCAGTGCATGATAGCCACGTGATCAGTGCATGATCAGTTACGTGATCAGTGTATGATCAGCCACGTGATCAGTGCATGATCAGACACGTGATCAGTGTATGATCAGCCACGTGATCAGTGCATGATATCCACGTGATCAGTGCATGATCATCACGTGATCAGTGCATGATCAGCCACGTGATCAGTGCATGATCAGTCACGTGATCAGTGCATGGTAGCTGCGTGATCATGCATGATCAGCCACGTGATCAGTGCATGATAGCCACGTGATCAGTGCATGATCAGCCACGTGATCAGTGCATGATCAGTCACGTGATCAGTGCATGATCAGACACGTGATCAGTGCATGATCAGTCACGTGATCAGTGCATGATCAGCCACGTGATCAGTGCATGATCAGGCACGTGATCAGTGTATGTCAGCCAAGTGATCAGTGCATGATAGCCACGTGATCAGTGCATGATCAGTCACGTGATCAGTGCATGATCAGTTATGTGATCAGTGCATGATCAGCCACGTGATCAGTGCATGATCAGCCACGTGATCAGTGCATGATCAATTACGTGCTCAGTGCATGATCAGTTACGTGACCAGTACAAGGTAGCTACGTGATCATTGCATGATCAGCCACGTGATCAGTGCATGATAGCCACGTGATCAGTGCATGATAGCCACGTGATCAGTGCATGATCAGTCATGTGATACGTGTGTGATCAGCCACGTGATCAGTGCATGATATCCACGTGATCAGTGCATGACAGCCACGTGATCAGTGCATGAGAGCCACGTGATCAGTGCATGATCAGTCACGTGATACATGTGTGATCAGCCACGTGATCAGTGCATGATGAGCCACGTGATCAGTGCAGGATCAATTACGTGATCAGTGCATGATCAGTCACGTGACCAGTACATGGTTGCTAGGTGATCGTTGCATGATCAGCCACGTGAGCAGAGCATGATAGCCACGTGATCAGTGCATGATCAGTCACGTGATCAGTACATGATCAGTCACATGAACAGTGCATGATCATTTACGTGATCTTTGCATGATCAGTCACGTGACCAGTATATGGTTGCTACGTGATCATTCCATGACGAGCCACGAGAGCAGTGCATGATAGCCACGTGATGTGTGCATGAGTTACGTGAGCAGAGTATGATCAGCCACGTGATCAGTGCATGAGTGCCACGTGATCAGTGCATGATATGTCACGTGACAGGTGTGTGATCAGCCACGTGAACAGTGCATGTTCAGCCACGTGATCAGTGCATGATAGCCACGTGATCAGTGCATGATCAGTTACGTGAGCAGTGTATGATCAGCCACGTGATCAGTGCATGGTCAGACACGTGAACAGTGTATGATCAGCCACGTGATCAGTGCATGATATCCAAGTGATCAGTGCATGATCATCACGTGATCAGTGTATGATCAGCCACGTGAACAGTGCATGCTCAGTCACGTGATCTGGGCCTGCTGAGCTGCGTGATTACTGTCTGCTCATCTGCTTGACAATTGCCAGCTGAGCTGCACGATTCCTGCCTGTCATCTGCTTGACAATTGCCAGCTGTGCTGCGTAATTCCTGCCTGCTCAGCTGCTTGATTATTGCCAGCTGAGCAGCATGATTCCTCACACCTGAGTTCCATGATTATTGCCTGCTGACTGTTTGATTCGTGCCTACTCAGCTCTTTGTTTATTGCCTCCAGAGGCACATGATCAGTGTATGATAGCAAACATGATCAGCGCATGATCAGTCACATGATCAGCGCCATTAAGTCACGTGATCACTACATGATAGTCATGTGATCAGTCCATGCTCAGTCACGGTATCAGTGCATGATCAGCCACGTGATCAGTGCATGATCTGTCACAAGATTAGTGTATGATCATCCACGTGATCAGTGCATGGGCAGTCATGTGATCAGTGCATGATATAGACGTGAACAGTGCATGATCAGTCTCGTGATCAGTGCATGATAGCCACGTGATCAGTGCATGATCAGTCACCTGATGGGTGTATGATCATTCACGTGACCTGTACATGGTAGCTACATGATCATTGCATGATCAGCCACGTGAGTAGTTCATGATAGCCACGTGATCACTGCATGATCAGTCACGTGATCAGTGCATGATCAGTCATGTGACCAGTACATGGTCGCTGCGTGACCATGGCATGTTCAGCCACGTGAGCAGTGCATGATAGCCACGTGATCAGTGCATGATCAGACACGTGATCAGTGCATGATCAGTCACGTGATCAGTGCATGATCAGGCACGTGATCAGTGTATGTCCAGCCAAGTGATCAGTGCATGATAGCCACGTGATCAGTGCATGATCAGTCACGTGATCAGTGCATGATCAGTATGTGATCAGTGTATGATCAGCCACGTGATCAGTGCATGATCAGCCACATGATCAGTGCATGATCAATAACGTGATCAGTGCATGATCAGTCACGTGACCAGTACATGGTAGCTACGTGATCATTGCCTGATCAGCCACGTGATCAGTGCATGATAGCCACGTGATCAGTGCATGATAGCCACGTGATCAGTGCATGATCAGTCATGTGATACGTGTGTGATCAGCCACGTGATCAGTGCATGATATCCACGTGATCAGTGCATGACAGCCACGTGATCAGTGCATGAGAGCCACGGGATCAGTGCATGATCAGTCACGTGATACATGTGTGATCAGCCACGTGATCAGTGCATGATGAGCCACGTGATCAGTGCAGGATCAATTACGTGATCAGTGCATGATCAGTCACGTGACCAGTACATGGTTGCTACGTGATCGTTGCATGATCAGCCACGTGAGCAGAGCATGATAGCCACGTGGTCAGTGCATGATCAGTCACGTGATCAGTACATGATCAGTCACGTGAACAGTGCATGATCATTTACGTGATCTTTGCATGATCAGTCACGTTACCAGTATATGGTTGCTACGTGATCATTCCATGACGAGCCACGTGAGCAGTGCATGATAGCCACGTGATGAGTGCATGAGTTACGTGAGCAGTGCATGATCAGCCACGTGATCAGTGCATGAGTGCCACGTGATCAGTGCATGATATGTCACGTGACAGGTGTGTGATCAGCCACGTGAACAGTGCATGATAGCCACGTGATCAGTGCATGATCAGTTACGTGATCAGTGCATGATCAGCCACGTGATCAGTGCATGCTCAGACACGTGAACAGTGTATGATCAGCCACGTGATCAGTGCATGATATCCAAGTGATCAGTGCATGATCATCACGTGATCAGTGTATGATCAGCCACGTGAACAGTGCATGCTCAGTCACGTGATCTGGGCCTGCTGAGCTGCGTGATTACTGTCTGCTCATCTGCTTGACAATTGACAGCTGAGCTGCACGATTCCTGCCTGTCATCTGCTTGACAAGTGCCAGCTGTGCTGCATAATTCCTGCCTGTTCAGCTGCTTGATTATTGCCAGCTGAGCAGCATGATTCCTCACACCTGAGTTCCATGATTATTGCCTGCTGACTGTTTGATTCGTGCCTACTCAGCTCTTTGTTTATTGCCTCCAGAGGCACATGATCAGTGTATGATAGCAAACATGATCAGCGCATGATCAGTCACATGATCAGTGCCATTAAGTCACGTGATCACTACATGATAGTCATGTGATCAGTCCATGCTCAGTCACGGTATCAGTGCATGATCAGCCACGTGATCAGTGCATGATCTGTCACAAGATTAGTGTATGATCATCCACGTGATCAGTGCATGGGCAGTCATGTGATCAGTGCATGATATAGACGTGAACAGTGCATGATCAGTCTCGTGATCAGTGCATGATAGCCACGTGATCAGTGCATGATCAGTCACCTGATGGGTGTATGATCATTCACGTGACCAGTACATGGTAGCTACATGATCATTGCATGATCAGCCACGTGAGTAGTGCATGACAGCCACGTGATCACTGCATGATCAGTCACGTGATCAGTGCATGATCAGTCATGTGATACGTGTGTGATCAGCCACGTGATAAGGGCATGATATCCACGTGATCAGTGCATGATCAGCCACGTGATCAGTGCATGATAGCCACGTGATCAGTGCATGATCAGTCACGTGATCATGTGTGATCAGCCACGTGATCAGTGCATGATCAGCCACGTGATCAGTGCATGATCAATTACGTGATCAGTGCATGATCAGTCACGTGACCAGTACATGGTTGCTACGTGATCGTGCATGATCAGCCACGTGATCAGTGCATGATAGCCACGTGATCAGTGCATGATCAGTCACGTGATCAGTGCATGATCAGTCACGTGATCAGTGCATGATCATTTACGTGATCAGTGCATGATCAGTCACGTGACCAGTATATGGTTGCTACGTGATCATTGCATGATCAGCCACGTGATCAGTGCATGATAGCCACGTGATGTGTGCATGAGTTACGTGATCAGTGTATGATCAGCCACGTGATCAGTGCATGAGTTCCACGTGATCAGTGCATGATATGTCACGTGACAGTGTGTGATCAGCCACGTGATCAGTGCATGATCAGCCACGTGATCAGTGCATGATAGCCACGTGATCAGTGCATGATCAGTTACGTGATCAGTGCATGATCAGCCACGTGATCAGTGCATGATCAGCCACGTGAACAGTGTATGATCAGCCACGTGATCAGTGCATGATATCCACGTGATCAGTGCATGACAGCCACGTGATCAGTGCATGAGAGCCACGTGATCAGTGCATGATCAGTCACGTGATACATGTGTGATCAGCCACGTGATCAGTGCATGATGAGCCACGTGATCAGTGCAGGATCAATTACGTGATCAGTGCATGATCAGTCACGTGACCAGTACATGGTTGCTACGTGATCGTTGCATGATCAGCCACGTGAGCAGAGCATGATAGCCACGTGATCAGTGCATGATCAGTCACGTGATCAGTACATGATCAGTCACGTGAACAGTGCATGATCATTTACGTGATCTTTGCATGATCAGTCACGTGACCAGTATATGGTTGCTACGTGATCATTCCATGACGAGCCACGTGAGCAGTGCATGATAGCCACGTGATGTGTGCATGAGTTACGTGAGCAGAGTATGATCAGCCACGTGATCAGTGCATGAGTGCCACGTGATCAGTGCATGATATGTCACGTGACAGGTGTGTGATCAGCCACGTGAACAGTGCATGTTCAGCCACGTGATCAGTGCATGATAGCCACGTGATCAGTGCATGATCAGTTACGTGAGCAGTGCATGATCAGCCACGTGATCAGTGCATGGTCAGACACGTGAACAGTGTATGATCAGCCACGTGATCAGTGCATGATATCCAAGTGATCAGTGCATGATCATCACGTGATCAGTGTATGATCAGCCACGTGAACAGTGCATGCTCAGTCACGTGATCTGGGCCTGCTGAGCTGCGTGATTACTGTCTGCTCATCTGCTTGACAATTGCCAGCTGAGCTGCACGATTCCTGCCTGTCATCTGCTTGACAATTGCCAGCTGTGCTGCATAATTCCTGCCTGTTCAGCTGCTTGATTATTGCCAGCTGAGCAGCATGATTCCTCACACCTGAGTTCCATGATTATTGCCTGCTGACTGTTTGATTCGTGCCTACTCAGCTCTTTGTTTATTGCCTCCAGAGGCACATGATCAGTGTATGATAGCAAACATGATCAGCGCATGATCAGTCACATGATCAGTGCCATTAAGTCACGTGATCACTACATGATAGTCATGTGATCAGTCCATGCTCAGTCACGGTATCAGTGCATGATCAGCCACGTGATCAGTGCATGATCTGTCACAAGATTAGTGTATGATCATCCACGTGATCAGTGCATGGGCAGTCATGTGATCAGTGCATGATATAGACGTGATCAGTGCATGATCAGTCTCGTGATCAGTGCATGATAGCCACGTGATCAGTGCATGATCAGTCACCTGATGGGTGTATGATCATTCACGTGACCTGTACATGGTAGCTACATGATCATTGCATGATCAGCCACGTGAGTAGTGCATGATAGCCACGTGATCAGTGCATGATCAGTCACGTGATCAGTGCATGATCAGTCATGTGATACGTGTGTGATCAGCCACGTGATCAGTGCATGATAGCCACGTGATCAGTGCATGATCAGCCACGTGATCAGTGCATGATAGCCACGTGATCAGTGCATGATCAGTCACGTGATCATGTGTGATCAGCCACGTGATCAGTGCATGATCAGCCACGTGATCAGTGCATGATCAATTACGTGATCAGTGCATGATCAGTCACGTGACCAGTACATGGTTGCTACGTGATCGTGCATGATCAGCCACGTGATCAGTGCATGATAGCCACGTGATCAGTGCATGATCAGTCACGTGATCAGTGCATGATCAGTCACGTGATCAGTGCATGATCATTTACGTGATCAGTGCATGATCAGTCACGTGACAGTATATGGTAGCTACGTGATCATTGCATGATCAGCCACGTGATCAGTGCATGATAGCCACGTGATGTGTGCATGAGTTACGTGATCAGTGTATGATCAGCCACGTGATCAGTGCATGAGTTCCACGTGATCAGTGCATGATAGTCACGTGACAGTGTGTGATCAGCCACGTGATCAGTGCATGATCAGCCACGTGATCAGTGCATGATAGCCACGTGATCAGTGCATGATCAGTCACGTGATCAGTGCATGATCAGCCACGTGATCAGTGCATGATCAGACACGTGAACAGTGTATGATCAGCCACGTGATCAGTGCATGATATCCACGTGATCAGTGCATGACAGCCACGTGATCAGTGCATGAGAGCCACGTGATCAGTGCATGATCAGTCACGTGATACATGTGTGATCAGCCACGTGATCAGTGCATGATGAGCCACGTGATCAGTGCAGGATCAATTACGTGATCAGTGCATGATCAGTCACGTGACCAGTACATGGTTGCTACGGGATCGTTGCATGATCAGCCACGTGAGCAGAGCATGATAGCCACGTGATCAGTGCATGATCAGTCACGTGATCAGTACATGATCAGTCACGGGAACAGTGCATGATCATTTACGTGATCTTTGCATGATCAGTCACGTGACCAGTATATGGTTGCTACGTGATCATTCCATGACGAGCCACGTGAGCAGTGCATGATAGCCACGTGATGTGTGCATGAGTTACGTGAGCAGAGTATGATCAGCCACGTGATCAGTGCATGAGTGCCACGTGATCAGTGCATGATATGTCACGTGACAGGTGTGTGATCAGCCACGTGAACAGTGCATGTTCAGCCACGTGATCAGTGCATGATAGCCACGTGATCAGTGCATGATCAGTTACGTGAGCAGTGCATGATCAGCCACGTGATCAGTGCATGGTCAGACACGTGAACAGTGTATGATCAGCCACGTGATCAGTGCATGATATCCAAGTGATCAGTGCATGATCATCACGTGATCAGTGTATGATCAGCCACGTGAACAGTGCATGCTCAGTCACGTGATCTGGGCCTGCTGAGCTGCGTGATTACTGTCTGCTCATCTGCTTGACAATTGCCAGCTGAGCTGCACGATTCCTGCCTGTCATCTGCTTGACAATTGCCAGCTGTGCTGCATAATTCCTGCCTGCTCAGCTGCTTGATTATTGCCAGCTGAGCAGCATGATTCCTCACAGCTGAGTTCCATGATTATTGCCTGCTGACTGTTTGATTCGTGCCTACTCAGCTCTTTGTTTATTGCCTCCAGAGGCACATGATCAGTGTATGATAGCAAACATGATCAGCGCATGATCAGTCACATGATCAGTGCCATTAAGTCACGTGATCACTACATGATAGTCATGTGATCAGTCCATGCTCAGTCACGGTATCAGTGCATGATCAGCCACGTGATCAGTGCATGATCTGTCACAAGATTAGTGTATGATCATCCACGTGATCAGTGCATGGGCAGTCATGTGATCAGTGCATGATATAGACGTGAACAGTGCATGATCAGTCTCGTGATCAGTGCATGATAGCCACGTGATCAGTGCATGATCAGTCACCTGATGGGTGTATGATCATTCACGTGACCTGTACATGGTAGCTACATGATCATTGCATGATCAGCCACGTGAGTAGTTCATGATAGCCACGTGATCACTGCATGATCAGTCACGTGATCAGTGCATGATCAGTCATGTGACCAGTACATGGTAGCTGCGTGATCATGGCATGATCAGCCACGTGAGCAGTGCATGATAGCCACGTGATCAGTGCATGATCAGACACGTGATCAGTGCATGATCAGTCACGTGATCAGTGCATGATCAGCCACGTGATCAGTGCATGACCAGGCACGTGATCAGTGTATGTCAGCCAAGTGATCAGTGCATGATAGCCACGTGATCAGTGCATGATCAGTCACGTGATCAGTGCATGTTCAGTTATGTGATCAGTGTATGATCAGCCACGTGATCAGTGCATGATCAGCCACATGATCAGTGCATGATCAATTACGTGATCAGTGCATGATCAGTCACGTGACCAGTACATGGTAGCTACGTGATCATTGCCTGATCAGCCACGTGATCAGTGCATGATAGCCACGTGATCAGTGCATGATAGCCACGTGATCAGTGCATGATCAGCCACGTGATCAGTGCATGATCAGTCATGTGATCAGTGCATGATCAGCCACGTGATCAGTGCATGATAGCCACGTGATCAGTGCATGATAGTCACGTGACAGTGTGTGATCAGCCACGTGATCAGTGCATGATCAGCCACGTGATCAGTGCATGATAGCCACGTGATCAGTGCATGATCAGTCGTGATCAGTGCATGATCAGCCACGTGATCAGTGCATGATCAGACACGTGATCAGTGCATGATCAGCCACGTGATCAGTGCATGATAGCCACGTGATCAGTGCATGATCATCACGTGATCAGTGCATGATCAGCCACGTGATCAGTGCATGATCAGTCACGTGACCAGTGCATGGTAGCTGCGTGATCATGCATGATCAGCCACGTGAGCAGTGCATGATAGCCACGTGATCAGTGCATGATCAGCCACGTGATCAGTGCATGATCAGTCACGTGATCAGTGCATGATCAGCCACGTGATCAGTGCATGATCAGCCACGTGATCAGTGCATGATCAGCCACGTGATCAGTGCATGATCAGCCACGTGATCAGTGCATGATCAGCCACGTGATCAGTGCATGATCAGCCACGTGATCAGTGCATGATCAGCCACGTGATCAGTGCATGATCAGCCACGTGATCAGTGCATGATCAGTCACGTGATCAGTGTATGATCAGCCACGTGAACAGTGCATGCTCAGTCACGTGATCTGGGCCTGCTGAGCTGCGTGATTACTGTCTGCTCATCTGCTTGACAATTGCCAGCTGAGCTGCACGATTCCTGCCTGTCATCTGCTTGACAATTGCCAGCTGTGCTGCGTAATTCCTGCCTGCTCAGCTGCTTGATTATTGCCAGCTGAGCAGCATGATTCCTCACACCTGAGTTCCATGATTATTGCCTGCTGACTGTTTGATTCGTGCCTACTCAGCTCTTTGTTTATTGCCTCCAGAGGCACATGATCAGTGTATGATAGCAAACATGATCAGCGCATGATCAGTCACATGATCAGCGCCATTAAGTCACGTGATCACTACATGATAGTCATGTGATCAGTCCATGCTCAGTCACGGTATCAGTGCATGATCAGCCACGTGATCAGTGCATGATCTGTCACAAGATTAGTGTATGATCATCCACGTGATCAGTGCACGGGCAGTCATGTGATCAGTGCATGATATAGACGTGAACAGTGCATGATCAGTCTCGTGATCAGTGCATGATAGCCACGTGATCAGTGCATGATCAGTCACCTGATGGGTGTATGATCATTCACGTGACCTGTACATGGTAGCTACATGATCATTGCATGATCAGCCACGTGAGTAGTTCATGATAGCCACGTGATCACTGCATGATCAGTCACGTGATCAGTGCATGATCAGTCATGTGACCAGTACATGGTAGCTGCGTGATCATGGCATGATCAGCCACGTGAGCAGTGCATGATAGCCACGTGATCAGTGCATGATCAGACACGTGATCAGTGCATGATCAGTCACGTGATCAGTGCATGATCAGGCACGTGATCAGTGTATGATCAGCCAAGTGATCAGTGCATGATAGCCACGTGATCAGTGCATGATCAGTCACGTGATCAGTGCATGATCAGTATGTGATCAGTGTATGATCAGCCACGTGATCAGTGCATGATCAGCCACATGATCAGTGCATGATCAATTACGTGATCAGTGCATGATCAGTCACGTGACCAGTACATGGTAGCTACGTGATCATTGCCTGATCAGCCACGTGATCAGTGCATGATAGCCACGTGATCAGTGCATGATAGCCACGTGATCAGTGCATGATCAGTCATGTGATACGTGTGTGATCAGCCACGTGATCAGTGCATGATATCCACGTGATCAGTGCATGACAGCCACGTGATCAGTGCATGAGAGCCACGGGATCAGTGCATGATCAGTCACGTGATACATGTGTGATCAGCCACGTGATCAGTGCATGATGAGCCACGTGATCAGTGCAGGATCAATTACGTGATCAGTGCATGATCAGTCACGTGACCAGTACATGGTTGCTACGTGATCGTTGCATGATCAGCCACGTGAGCAGAGCATGATAGCCACGTGATCAGTGCATGATCAGTCACGTGATCAGTACATGATCAGTCACGTGAACAGTGCATGATCATTTACGTGATCTTTGCATGATCAGTCACGTTACCAGTATATGGTTGCTACGTGATCATTCCATGACGAGCCACGTGAGCAGTGCATGATAGCCACGTGATGTGTGCATGAGTTACGTGAGCAGAGTATGATCAGCCACGTGATCAGTGCATGAGTGCCACGTGATCAGTGCATGATATGTCACGTGACAGGTGTGTGATCAGCCACGTGAACAGTGCATGTTCAGCCACGTGATCAGTGCATGATAGCCACGTGATCAGTGCATGATCAGTTACGTGAGCAGTGCATGATCAGCCACGTGATCAGTGCATGGTCAGACACGTGAACAGTGTATGATCAGCCACGTGATCAGTGCATGATATCCAAGTGATCAGTGCATGATCATCACGTGATCAGTGTATGATCAGCCACGTGAACAGTGCATGCTCAGTCACGTGATCTGGGCCTGCTGAGCTGCGTGATTACTGTCTGCTCATCTGCTTGACAATTGCCAGCTGAGCTGCACGATTCCTGCCTGTCATCTGCTTGACAATTGCCAGCTGTGCTGCGTAATTCCTGCCTGCTCAGCTGCTTGATTATTGCCAGCTGAGCAGCATGATTCCTCACACCTGAGTTCCATGATTATTGCCTGCTGACTGTTTGATTCGTGCCTACTCAGCTCTTTGTTTATTGCCTCCAGAGGCACATGATCAGTGTATGATAGCAAACATGATCAGCGCATGATCAGTCACATGATCAGCGCCATTAAGTCACGTGATCACTACATGATAGTCATGTGATCAGTCCATGCTCAGTCACGGTATCAGTGCATGATCAGCCACGTGATCAGTGCATGATCTGTCACAAGATTAGTGTATGATCATCCACGTGATCAGTGCATGGGCAGTCATGTGATCAGTGCATGATATAGACGTGAACAGTGCATGATCAGTCTCGTGATCAGTGCATGATAGCCACGTGATCAGTGCATGATCAGTCACCTGATGGGTGTATGATCATTCACGTGACCTGTACATGGTAGCTACATGATCATTGCATGATCAGCCACGTGAGTAGTTCATGATAGCCACGTGATCACTGCATGATCAGTCACGTGATCAGTGCATGACCAGTCATGTGACCAGTACATGGTAGCTGCGTGATCATGGCATGATCAGCCACGTGAGCAGTGCATGATAGCCACGTGATCAGTGCATGATCAGACACGTGATCAGTGCATGATCAGTCACGTGATCAGTGCATGATCAGCCACGTGATCAGTGCATGATCAGTCACGTGATCAGTGCATGATCAGCCACGTGATCAGTGCATGATCAGGCACGTGATCAGTGTATGATCAGCCACGTGATCAGTGCATGATAGCCACGTGATCAGTGCATGATCAGTCACGTGATCAGTGCATGATCAGTTATGTGATCAGTGTATGATCAGCCACGTGATCAGTGCATGATCAGCCACATGATCAGTGCATGATCAATTACGTGATCAGTGCATGATCAGTCACGTGACCAGTACATGGTAGCTACGTGATCATTGCATGATCAGCCACGTGATCAGTGCATGATAGCCACGTGATCAGTGCATGATAGCCACGTGATCAGTGCATGATCAGTCATGTGATACGTGTGTGATCAGCCACGTGATCAGTGCATGATATCCACGTGATCAGTGCATGACAGCCACGTGATCAGTGCATGAGAGCCACGGATCAGTGCATGATCAGTCACGTGATACATGTGTGATCAGCCACGTGATCAGTGCATGATGAGCCACGTGATCAGTGCAGGATCAATTACGTGATCAGTGCATGATCAGTCACGTGACCAGTACATGGTTGCTACGTGATCGTTGCATGATCAGCCACGTGAGCAGAGCATGATAGCCACGTGATCAGTGCATGATCAGTCACGTGATCAGTACATGATCAGTCACGTGAACAGTGCATGATCATTTACGTGATCTTTGCATGATCAGTCACGTTACCAGTATATGGTTGCTACGTGATCATTCCATGACGAGCCACGTGAGCAGTGCATGATAGCCACGTGATGTGTGCATGAGTTACGTGAGCAGAGTATGATCAGCCACGTGATCAGTGCATGAGTGCCACGTGATCAGTGCATGATATGTCACGTGACAGGTGTGTGATCAGCCACGTGAACAGTGCATGTTCAGCCACGTGATCAGTGCATGATAGCCACGTGATCAGTGCATGATCAGTTACGTGAGCAGTGTATGATCAGCCACGTGATCAGTGCATGGTCAGACACGTGAACAGTGTATGATCAGCCACGTGATCAGTGCATGATATCCAAGTGATCAGTGCATGATCATCACGTGATCAGTGTATGATCAGCCACGTGAACAGTGCATGCTCAGTCACGTGATCTGGGCCTGCTGAGCTGCGTGATTACTGTCTGCTCATCTGCTTGACAATTGCCAGCTGAGCTGCACGATTCCTGCCTGTCATCTGCTTGACAATTGCCAGCTGTGCTGCGTAATTCCTGCCTGCTCAGCTGCTTGATTATTGCCAGCTGAGCAGCATGATTCCTCACACCTGAGTTCCATGATTATTGCCTGCTGACTGTTTGATTCGTGCCTACTCAGCTCTTTGTTTATTGCCTCCAGAGGCACATGATCAGTGTATGATAGCAAACATGATCAGCGCATGATCAGTCACATGATCAGTGCCATTAAGTCACGTGATCACTACATGATAGTCATGTGATCAGTCCATGCTCAGTCACGGTATCAGTGCATGATCAGCCACGTGATCAGTGCATGATCTGTCACAAGATTAGTGTATGATCATCCACGTGATCAGTGCACGGGCAGTCATGTGATCAGTGCATGATATAGACGTGAACAGTGCATGATCAGTCTCGTGATCAGTGCATGATAGCCACGTGATCAGTGCATGATCAGTCACCTGATGGGTGTATGATCATTCACGTGACCTGTACATGGTAGCTACATGATCATTGCATGATCAGCCACGTGAGTAGTGCATGATAGCCACGTGATCACTGCATGATCAGTCACGTGATCAGTGCATGATCAGTCATGTGACCAGTACATGGTAGCTGCGTGATCATGGCATGATCAGCCACGTGAGCAGTGCATGATAGCCACGTGATCAGTGCATGATCAGACACGTGATCAGTGCATGATCAGTCACGTGATCAGTGCATGATCAGCCACGTGATCAGTGCATGATCAGGCACGTGATCAGTGTATGTCAGCCACGTGATCAGTGCATGATAGCCACGTGATCAGTGCATGATCAGTCACGTGATCAGTGCATGATCAGTTATGTGATCAGTGTATGATCAGCCACGTGATCAGTGCATGATCAGCCACGTGATCAGTGCATGATCAATTACGTGATCAGTGCATGATCAGTCACGTGATCAGTACATGGTAGCCACGTGATCAGTGCATGATCAGCCACGTGATCAGTGCATGATAGCCACGTGATCAGTGCATGATAGCCACGTGATCAGTGCATGATCAGTCATGTGATCGTGTATGATCAGCCACGTGATCAGTGCATGATCAGACACGTGATCAGTGTATGATCAGCCACGTGATCAGTGCATGATATCCACGTGATCAGTGCATGATCATCACGTGATCAGTGTATGATCAGCCACGTGAACAGTGCATGCTCAGTCACGTGATCAGGGCCTGCTGAGCTGCGTGATTACTGTCTGCTCATCTGCTTGACAATTGCCAGCTGAGCTGCACGATTCCTGCCTGTCATCTGCTTGACAATTGCCAGCTGTGCTGCGTAATTCCTGCCTGCTCAGCTGCTTGATTATTGCCAGCTGAGCAGCATGATTCCTCACAGCTGAGTTCCATGATTATTGCCTGCTGACTGTTTGATTCGTGCCTACTCAGCTCTTTGTTTATTGCCTCCAGAGGCACATGATCAGTGTATGATAGCAAACATGATCAGTGCATGATCAGTCACATGATCAGTGCCATTAAGTCACGTGATCACTACATGATAGTCATGTGATCAGTCCATGCTCAGTCACGTATCAGTGCATGATCAGCCACGTGATCAGTGCATGATCTGTCACAAGATTAGTGTATGATCAGCACGTGATCAGTGCATGGGCAGTCATGTGATCAGTGCATGATATAGACGTGATCAGTGCATGATCAGTCACGTGATCAGTGCATGATAGCCACGTGATCAGTGCATGATCAGTCACCTGATGGGTGCATGATCATTCACGTGACCAGTACATGATAGCTACATGATCATTGCATGATCAGCCACGTGAGTAGTGCATGATAGCCACGTGATCAGTGCATGATCAGTCACGTGACCAGTATATGGTTGCTACGTGATCATTCCATGACAAGCCACGTGAGCAGTGCATGATAGCCACGTGATATGTGCATGAGTTATGTGAGCAGAGTATGATCAGCCACGTGATCAGTGCATGAGTGCCACGAGATCAGTGCATGATATGTCACGTGACATGTGTGTGATCAGCCACATGAACAGTGCATGTTCAGCCACGTGATCAGTGCATGATAGCCACGTGATCAGTGCATGATCAGTTACGTGAGCAGTGTATGATCAGCCACGTGATCAGTGCATGGTCAGACACGTGAACAGTGTATGATCAGCCACGTGATCAGTGCATGATATCCAAGTGATCAGTGCATGATCATCACGTGATCAGTGTATGATCAGCCACGTGAACAGTGCATGCTCAGTCACGTGATCTGGGCCTGCTGAGCTGCGTGATTACTGTCTGCTCATCTGCTTGACAATTGCCAGCTGAGCTGCACGATTCCTGCCTGTCATCTGCTTGACAATTGCCAGCTGTGCTGCGTAATTCCTGCCTGCTCAGCTGCTTGATTATTGCCAGCTGAGCAGCATGATTCCTCACAGCTGAGTTCCATGATTATTGCCTGCTGACTGTTTGATTCGTGCCTACTCAGCTCTTTGTTTATTGCCTCCAGAGGCACATGATCAGTGTATGATAGCAAACATGATCAGCGCATGATCAGTCACATGATCAGTGCCATTAAGTCACGTGATCACTACATGATAGTCATGTGATCAGTCCATGCTCAGTCACAGTATCAGTGCATGATCAGCCACGTGATCAGTGCATGATCTGTCACAAGATTAGTGTATGATCATCCACGTGATCAGTGCATGGGCAGTCATGTGATCAGTGCATGATATAGACGTGATCAGTGCATGATCAGTCTCGTGATCAGTGCATGATAGCCACGTGATCAGTGCATGATCAGTCACCTGATGGGTGTATGATCATTCACGTGACCTGTACATGGTAGCTACATGATCATTGCATGATCAGCCACGTGAGTAGTGCATGATAGCCACGTGATCACTGCATGATCAGTCACGTGATCAGTGCATGATCAGTCATGTGACCAGTACATGGTAGCTGCGTGATCATGCATGATCAGCCACGTGATCAGTGCATGATAGCCACGTGATCAGTGCATGATCAGACACGTGATCAGTGCATGATCAGTCACGTGATCAGTGCATGATCAGCCACGTGATCAGTGCATGATCAGGCATGATCAGTGCATGATCAGCCACGTGATCAGTGCATGATCAATCACGTGATCAGTGCATGATCAGTCACGTGATCAGTACATGGTAGCTACGTGATCATTGCATGATCAGCCACGTGATCAGTGCATGATAGCCACGTGATCAGTGCATGATAGCCACGTGATCAGTGCATGATCAGTCATGTGATCGTGTGTGATCAGCCACGTGATCAGTGCATGATAGCCACGTGATCAGTGCATGACAGCCACGTGATCAGTGCATGAGGCCACGTGATCAGTGCATGATCAGTCACGTGACACATGTGTGATCAGCCACGTGATCAGTGCATGATCAGCCACGTGATCAGTGCATGATCAGTTACGTGATCAGTGCATGATCAGTCACGTGATCAGTGCATGGTCAGCACGTGAACAGTGCATGATCAGCCACGTGATCAGTGCATGATAGCCACGTGATCAGTGCATGATCAGTCACGTGATCAGTGCATGATCAGCCACGTGAACAGTGCATGCTCAGTCACGTGATCTGGGCCTGCTGAGCTGCGTGATTACTGTCTGCTCATCTGCTTGACAATTGCCAGCTGAGCTGCACGATTCCTGCCTGTCATCTGCTTGACAATTGCCAGCTGTGCTGCGTAATTCCTGCCTGCTCAGCTGCTTGATTATTGCCAGCTGAGCAGCATGATTCCTCACACCTGAGTTCCATGATTATTGCCTGCTGACTGTTTGATTCGTGCCTACTCAGCTCTTTGTTTATTGCCTCCAGAGGCACATGATCAGTGTATGATAGCAAACATGATCAGCGCATGATCAGTCACATGATCAGCGCCATTAAGTCACGTGATCACTACATGATAGTCATGTGATCAGTCCATGCTCAGTCACGGTATCAGTGCATGATCAGCCACGTGATCAGTGCATGATCTGTCACAAGATTAGTGTATGATCATCCACGTGATCAGTGCATGGGCAGTCATGTGATCAGTGCATAATATAGACGTGATCAGTGCATGATCAGTCTCGTGATCAGTGCATGATAGCCACGTGATCAGTGCATGATCAGTCACCTGATGGGTGTATGATCATTCACGTGACCTGTACATGGTAGCTACATGATCATTGCATGATCAGCCACGTGAGTAGTGCATGATAGCCACGTGATCACTGCATGATCAGTCACGTGATCAGTGCATGATCAGTCATGTGACCAGTACATGGTAGCTGCGTGATCATCGCATGATCAGCCACGTGAGCAGTGCATGATAGCCACGTGATCAGTGCATGATCAGACACGAGATCAGTGCATGATCAGTCACGTGATCAGTGCATGATCAGACACGAGATCAGTGCATGATCAGTCACGTGATCAGTGCATGATCAGCCACGTGATCAGTGCATGACCAGGCACGTGATCAGTGTATGTCCAGCCAAGTGATCAGTGCATGATAGCCACGTGATCAGTGTATGATCAGCCACGTGATCAGTGCATGATCAGCCACATGATCAGTGCATGATCAATTACGTGCTCAGTGCATGATCAGTTACGTGACCAGTACAAGGTAGCTACGTGATCATTGCCTGATAAGCCACGTGATCAGTCCATGATAGCCACGTGATCAGTGCATGATAGCCACGTGATCAGTGCATGATCAGTCATGTGATACGTGTGTGATCAGCCACATGATCAGTGCATGATATCCACGTGATCAGTGCATGACAGCCACGTGATCAGTGCATGAGAGCCACGGGATCAGTGCATGATCAGTCACGTGATACATGTGTGATCAGCCACGTGATAGGTGCATGATGAGCCACGTGATCAGTGCAGGATCAATTACGTGATCAGTGCATGATCAGTCACGTGACCAGTACATGGTTGCTACGTGATCGTTGCATGATCAGCCACGTGAGCAGAGCATGATAGCCACGTGGTCAGTGCATGATCAGTCACGTGATCAGTACATGATCAGTCACGTGAACAGTGCATGATCATTTACGTGATCTTTGCATGATCAGTCACGTTACCAGTATATGGTTGCTACATGATCATTCCATGACGAGCCACGTGAGCAGTGCATGATAGCCACGTGATGTGTGCATGATCAGTTACGTGAGCAGTGTATGATCAGCCACGTGATCAGTGCATGGTCAGACACGTGAACAGTGTATGATCAGCCACGTGATCAGTGCATGATATCCAAGTGATCAGTACATGATCATCACGTGATCAGTGTATGATCAGCCACGTGAACAGTGCATGCTCAGTCACGTGATCTGGGCCAGCTGAGCTGCACGATTCCTGCCTGCTCAGCTGCTTGATTATTGCCAGCTGAGCAGCATGATTCCTCACACCTGAGTTCCATGATTATTGCCTGCTGACTGTTTGATTCGTGCCTACTCAGCTCTTTGTTTATTGCCTCCAGAGGCACATGATCAGTGTATGATAGCAAACATGATCAGCGCATGATCAGTCACATGATCAGCGCCATTAAGTCACGTGATCACTACATGATAGTCATGTGATCAGTCCATGCTCAGTCACGGTATCAGTGCATGATCAGCCACGTGATCAGTGCATGATCTGTCACAAGATTAGTGTATGATCATCCACGTGATCAGTGCACGGGCAGTCATGTGATCAGGGCATGATATAGACGTGAACACTGCATGACCAGTCTCGTGATCGGTGCATGATAACCACGTGATCAGTGCATGACAGCCACGTGATCAGTGCATGAGAGCCACGGGATCAGTGCATGATCAGTCACGTGATACATGTGTGATCAGCCACGTGATCAGTGCATGATGAGCCACGTGATCAGTGCAGGATCAATTACATGATCAGTGCATGATAAGTCACGTGACCAGTACATGGTTGCTACGTGATCGTTGCATGATCAGCCACGTGAGCAGAGCATGATAGCCACGTGGTCAGTGCATGATCAGTCACGTGATCAGTACATGATCAGTCACGTGAACAGTGCATGATCATTTACGTGATCTTTGCATGATCAGTCACGTTACCAGTATATGGTTGCTACGTGATCATTCCATGACGAGCCACGTGAGCAGTGCATGATAGCCACGTGATGTGTGCATGAGTTACGTGAGCAGAGTATGATCAGCCACGTGATCAGTGCATGAGTGCCACGTGATCAGTGCATGATATGTCACGTGACAGGTGTGTGATCAGCCACGTGAACAGTGCATGTTCAGCCACGTGATCAGTGCATGATAGCCACGTGATCAGTGCATGATCAGTTACGTGAGCAGTGTATGATCAGCCACGTGATCAGTGCATGGTCAGACACGTGAACAGTGTATGATCAGCCACGTGATCAGTGCATGATATCCAAGTGATCAGTGCATGATCATCACGTGATCAGTGTATGATCAGCCACGTGAACAGTGCATGCTCAGTCTCGTGATCTGGGCCTGCTGAGCTGCGTGATTACTGTCTGCTCATCTGCTTGACAATTGCCAGCTGAGCTGCACGATTCCTGCCTGTCATCTGCTTGACAATTGCCAGCTGTGCTGCGTAATTCCTGCCTGCTCAGCTGCTGGATTATTGCCAGCTGAACAGCATGATTCCTCACACCTGAGTTCCATGATTATTGCCTGCTGACTGTTTGATTCGTGCCTACTCAGCTCTTTGTTTATTGCCTCCAGAGGCACATGATCAGTGTATGATAGCAAACATGATCAGCGCATGATCAGTCACATGATCAGCGCCATTAAGTCACGTGATCACTACATGATAGTCATGTGATCAGTCCATGCTCAGTCACGGTATCAGTGCATGATCAGCCACGTGATCAGTGCATGATCTGTCACAAGATTAGTGTATGATCATCCACGTGATCAGTGCACGGGCAGTCATGTGATCAGTGCATGATATAGACGTGAACAGTGCATGACCAGTCTCGTGATCCGTGCATGATAGCCACGTGATCAGTGCATGATCAGTCACCTGATGGGTGTATGATCATTCACGTGACCTGTACATGGTAGCTACATGATCATTGCATGATCAGCCACGTGAGTAGTTCATGATAGCCACGTGATCACTGCATGATCAGTCACGTGATCAGTGCATGATCAGTCATGTGACCAGTACATGGTAGCTGCGTGATCATGGCACGATCAGCCACGTAAGCAGTGCATGATAGCCACGTGATCAGTGCATGATCAGACACGAGATCAGTGCATGATCAGTCACGTGATCAGTGCATGATCAGCCACGTGATCAGTGCATGACCAGGCACGTGATCAGTGTATGTCCAGCCAAGTGATCAGTGCATGATAGCCACGTGATCAGTGCATGATCAGTCACGTGATCAGTGCATGTTCAGTTATATGATCAGTGTATGATCAGCCACGTGATCAGTGCATGATCAGCCACATGATCAGTGCATGATCAATTACGTGCTCAGTGCATGATCAGTCACGTGACCAGTACATGGTAGCTACGTGATCATTGCCTGATCAGCCACGTGATCAGTGCATGATAGCCACGTGATCAGTGCATGATAGCCACGTGATCAGTGCATGATCAGTCATGTGATACGTGTGTGATCAGCCACATGATCAGTGCATGATATCCTCGTGATCAGTGCATGACAGCCACGTGATCAGTGCATGAGAGCCACGGTATCAGTGCATGATCAGTCACATGATACATGTGTGATCAGCCACGTGATCAGTGCATGATGAGCCACGTGATCAGTGCAGGATCAATTACGTGATCAGTGCATGATCAGTCACGTGACCAGTACATGGTTGCTACGTGATCGTTGCATGATCAGCCACGTGAGCAGAGCATGATAGCCACGTGGTCAGTGCATGATCAGTCACGTGATCAGTACATGATCAGTCACGTGAACAGTGCATGATCATTTACGTGATCTTTGCATGATCAGTCACGTTACCAGTATATGGTTGCTACGTGATCATTCCATGATGAGCCACGTGAGCAGTGCATGATAGCCACGTGATGTGTGCATGAGTTACGTGAGCAGAGTATGATCAGCCACGTGATCAGTGCATGAGTGCCACGTGATCAGTGCATGATATGTCACGAGACAGGTGTGTGATCAGCCACGTGAACAGTGCATGTTCAGCCACGTGATCAGTGCATGATAGCCACGTGATCAGTGCATGATCAGTTACGTGAGCAGTGTATGATCAGCCACGTGATCAGTGCATGGTCAGACACGTGAACAGTGTATGATCAGCCACGTGATCAGTGCATGATATCCAAGTGATCAGTGCATGATCATCACGTGATCAGTGTATGATCAGCCACGTGAACAGTGCATGCTCAGTCACGTGATCTGGGCCTGCTGAGCTGCGTGATTACTGTCTGCTCATCTGCTTGACAATTGCCAGCTGAGCTGCACGATTCCTGCCTGTCGTCTGCTTGACAATTGCCAGCTGTGCTGTGTAATTCCTGCCTGCTCAGCTGCTTGATTATTGCCAGCTGAGCAGCATGATTCCTCACACCTGAGTTCCATGATTATTGCCTGCTGACTGTTTGATTCGTGCCTACTCAGCTCTTTGTTTATTGCCTCCAGAGGCACATGATCAGTGTATGATAGCAAACATGATCAGCGCATGATCAGTCACATGATCAGCGCCATTAAGTCACGTGATCACTACATGATAGTCATGTGATCAGTCCATGCTCAGTCACAGTATCAGTGCATGATCAGCCACGTGATCAGTGCATGATCTGTCACAAGATTAGTGTATGATCATCCACGTGATCAGTGCACGGGCAGTCATGTAATCAGTACATGATATAGACGTTAACAGTGCATGATCAGTCTCGTGATCAGTGCATGATAGCCACGTGATCAGTGCATGATCAGTCACCTGATGGGTGTATGATCATTCACGTGACCTGTACATGGTAGCTACATGATCATTGCATGATCAGCCACGTGAGTAGTTCATGATAGCCACGTGATCACTGCATGATCAGTCACGTGATCAGTGCATGATCAGTCATGTGACCAGTACATGGTAGCTGCGTGACCATGGCATGTTCAGCCACGTGAGCAGTGCATGATAGCCACGTGATCAGTGCATGATCAGACACGAGATCAGTGCATGATCAGTCACGTGATCGGTGCATGACCAGGCACGTGATCAGTGTATGTCCAGCCAAGTGATCAGTGCATGATAGCCACGTGATCAGTGCATGATCAGTCACGTGATCAGTGCATGATCAGATATGTGATCAGTGTATGATCAGCCACGTGATCAGTGCATGATCAGCCACATGATCAGTGCATGATCAATTACGTGATCAGTGCATGATCAGTCACGTGACCAGTACATGGTAGCTACGTGATCATTGCCTGATCAGCAACATGATCAGTGCATGATAGCCACGTGATCAGTGCATGATAGCCACGTGATCAGTGCATGATCAGTCATGTGATACGTGTGTGATCAGCCACGTGATCAGTGCATGATATCCACGTGATCAGTGCATGACAGCCACGTGATCAGTGCATGAGAGCCACGGGACCAGTGCATGATCAGTCACGTGATACATGTGTGATCAGCCACGTGATCAGTGCATGATGAGCCACGTGATCAGTGCAGGATCAATTACGTGATCAGTGCATGATCAGTCACGTGACCAGTACATGTTTGCTAGGTGATCGTTGCATGATCAGCCACGTGAGCAGAGCATGATAGCCACGTGGTCAGTGCATGATCAGTCACGTGATCAGTACATGATCAGTCACGTGAACAGTGCATGATCATTTACGTGATCTTTGCATGATCAGTCACGTTACCAGTATATGGTTGCTACGTGATCATTCCATGACGAGCCACGTGAGCAGTGCATGATAGCCACGTGATGTGTGCATGAGTTACGTGAGCAGAGTATGATCAGCCACGTGATCAGTGCATGAGTGCCACGTGATCAGTGCATGATATGTCACGTGACAGGTGTGTGATCAGCCACGTGAACAGTGCATGTTCAGCCACGTGATCAGTGCATGATAGCCACGTGATCAGTGCATGATCAGTTACGTGAGCAGTGCATGATCAGCCACGTGATCAGTGCATGGTCAGACACGTGAACAGTGTATGATCAGCCATGTGATCAGTGCATGATATCCAAGTGATCAGTGCATGATCATCACGTGATCAGTGTATGATCAGCCACGTGAACAGTGCATGCTCAGTCACGTGATCTGGGCCTGCTGAGCTGCGTGATTCCTGTCTGCTCATCTGCTTGACAATTGCCAGCTGAGCTGCACGATTCCTGCCTGTCATCTGCTTGACAATTGCCAGCTCTGCTGCGTAATTCCTGCCTGCTCAGCTGCTTGATTATTGCCAGCTGAGCAGCATGATTCCTCACACCTGATTTCCATGATTATTGCCTGCTGACTGTTTGATTCGTGCCTACTCAGCTCTTTGTTTATTGCCTCCAGAGGCACATGATCAGTGTATGATAGCAATCATGATCAGCCCACGATCAGTCACATGATCAGTGCCATTAAGTCACGTGATCACTACATGATAGTCATGTGATCAGTCCATGCTCAGTCACAGTATCAGTGCATGATCAGCCACGTGATCAGTACATGATCTGTCACAAGATTAGTGTATGATCATCCACGTGATCAGTGCATGGGCAGTCATGTGATCAGTGCATGATATAGACGTGAACAGTGCATGATCAGTCTCGTGATCCGTGCATGATAGCCACGTGATCAGTGCATGATCAGTCACCTGATGGGTGTATGATCATTCACGTGACCTGTACATGGTAGCTACATGATCATTGCATGATCAGCCACGTGAGTAGTTCATGATAGCCACGTGATCACTGCATGATCAATCACGTGATCAGTGCATGATCAGTCATGTGACCAGTACATGGTAGCTGCGTGATCATGGCATGATCAGCCACGTGAGCAGTGCATGATAGCCACATGATCAGTGCATGATCAGACACGAGATCAGTGCATGATCAGTCACATGATCAGTGCATGATCAGCCACGTGATCAGTTCATGACAAGGCACGTGATCAGTGTATGTCCAGCCAAGTGATCAGTGCATGATAGCCACGTGATCAGTGCATGATCAGTCACGTGATCAGTGCATGTTCAGTTATGTGATCAGTGTATGATCAGCCACGTGATCAGTGCATGATCAGCCACATGATCAGTGCATGATCAATTACGTGCTCAGTGCATGATCAGTTACGTGACCAGTACATGGTAGCTACGTGATCATTGCCTGATAAGCCACGTAATCAGTGCATGATAGCCACGTGATCAGTGCATGATAGCCACGTGATCAGTGCATGAGAGCCACGGGATCAGTGCATGATCAGTCATGTGATACGTGTGTGATCAGCCACATGATCAGTGAATGATATCCACGTGATCAGTGCATGACAGCCACGTGATCAGTGCACGAGAGCCACGGGATCAGTGCATGATCAGTCACGTGATACATGTGTGATCAGCCACGTGATCAGTGCATGATGAGCCACATGATCAGTGCAGGATCAATTACGTGATCAGTGCATGATCAGTCACGTGACCAGTACATGGTTGCTACGTGATCGTTGCATGATCAGCCACGTGAGCAGAGCATGATAGGCACGTGGTTAGTGCATGATCAGTCACGTGATCAGTACATGATCAGACACGTGAAGAGTGCATGATAATTTACGTGATCTTTGCATGATCAGTCACGTTACCAGTATATGGTTGCTACGTGATCATTCCATGATGAGCCACGTGAGCAGTGCTTGATAGCCACGTGATGTGTGCATGAGTTACGTGAGCAGAGTATGATCAGCCACGTGATCAGTGCATGAGTTCCACGTGATCAGTGCATGATATGTCACATGACAGGTGTGTGATCAGCCACGTGAACAGTGCATGTTCAGCCACGTGATCAGTGCATGATAGCCACGTGATCAGTGCATGATCAGTTACGTGAGCAGTGTATGATCAGCCACGTGATCAGTGCAGGGTCAGACACGTGAACAGTGTATGATCAGCCACGTGATCAGTGCATGATATCCACGTGATCAGTGCATGACAGCCACGTGATCAGTGCATGAGAGCCACGGGATCAGTGCATGATCAGTCACGTGATACATGTGTGATCAGCCACGTGATCAGTGCATGATGAGCCACGTGATCAGTGCAGGATCAATTACGTGATCAGTGCATGATCAGTCACGTGACCAGTACATGGTTGCTACGTGATCGTTGCATGATCAGCCACGTGAGCAGAGCATGATAGCCACGTGGTCAGTGCATGATCAGTCACGTGATCAGTACATGATCAGTCACGTGAACAGTGCATGATCATTTACGTGATCTTTGCATGATCAGTCACGTTACCAGTATATGGTTGCTACGTGATCATTCCATGACGAGCCACGTGAGCAGTGCATGATAGCCACGTGATGTGTGCATGAGTTACGTGAGCAGAGTATGATCAGCCACGTGATCAGTGCATGAGTGCCACGTGATCAGTGCATGATATTTCACGTGACAGGTGTGTGATCAGCCACGTGAACAGTGCATGTTCAGCCACGTGATCAGTGCATGATAGCCACGTGATCAGTGCATGATCAGTTACGTGAGCAGTGCATGATCAGCCACGTGATCAGTGCATGGTCAGACACGTGAACAGTGTATGATCAGCCACGTGATCAGTGCATGATATCCAAGTGATCAGTGCATGATCATCACGTGATCAGTGTATGATCAGCCACATGAACAGTGCATGCTCAGTCACGTGATCTGGGCCTGCTGAGCTGCGTGATTACTGTCTGCTCATCTGCTTGACAATTGCCAGCTGAGCTGCACGATTCCTGCCTGTCATCTGCTTGACAATTGCCAGCTGTGCTGCATAATTCCTGCCTGTTCAGCTGCTTGATTATTGCCAGCTGAGCAGCATGATTCCTCACACCTGAGTTCCATGATTATTGCCTGCTGACTGTTTGATTCGTGCCTACTCAGCTCTTTGTTTATTGCCTCCAGAGGCACATGATCAGTGTATGATATCAAACATGATCAGCGCATGATCAGTCACATGATCAGTGCCATTAAGTCACGTGATCACTACATGATAGTCATGTGATCAGTCCATGCTCAGTCACAGTATCAGTGCATGATCAGCCACGTGATCAGTACATGATCTGTCACAAGATTAGTGTATGATCATCCACGTGATCAGTGCACGGGCAGTCATGTGATCAGTGCATGATATAGACGTGAACAGTGCATGATCAGTCTCGTGATCCGTGCATGATAGCCACGTGATCAGTGCATGATCAGTCACCTGATGTGTGTATGATCATTCACGTGACCTGTACATGGTAGCTACATGATCATTGCATGATCAGCCACGTGAGTAGTTCATGATAGCCACGTGATCACTGCATGATCAGTCACGTGATCAGTGCATGATCAGTCACGTGACCAGTACATGGTAGCTGCGTGATCATGGCATGATCAGCCACGTGAGCAGTGCATGATAGCCACGTGATCAGTGCATGATCAGACACGAGATCAGTGCATGATCAGTCACGTGATCAGTGCATGATCAGCCACGTGATCAGTGCATGACCAGGCACGTGATCAGTGTATGTCCAGGCAAGTGATCAGTGCATGATAGCCACGTGATCAGTGCATGATCAGTCACGTGATCAGTGCATGTTCAGTTATGTGATCAGTGTATGATCAGCCACGTGATCAGTGCATGATCAGCCACATGATCAGTGCATGATCAATTACGTGCTCAGTGCATGATCAGTTACGTGACCAGTACATGGTAGCTACGTGATCATTGCCTGATAAGCCACGTGATCAGTGCATGATAGCCACGTGATCAGTGCATGATAGCCACGTGATCAGTGCATGAGAGCCACGGGATCAGTGCATGATCAGTCATGTGATACGTGTGTGATCAGCCACATGATCAGTGCATGATATCCACGTGATCAGTGCATGACAGCCACGTGATCAGTGCATGAGAGCCACGGGATCAGTGCATGATCAGTCACGTGATACATGTGTGATCAGCCACGTGATCAGTGCATGATGAGCCACATGATCAGTGCAGGATCAATTACGTGATCAGTGCATGATCAGTCACGTGACCAGTACATGGTTGCTACATGATCGTTGCATGATCAGCCACGTGAGCAGAGCATGATAGCCACGTGGTCAGTGCATGATCAGTCACGTGATCAGTACATGATCAGACACGTGAACAGTGCATGATCATTTACGTGATCTTTGCATGATCAGTCACGTTACCAGTATATGGTTGCTACGTGATCATTCCATGACGAGCCACGTGAGAAGTGCTTGATAGCCACGTGATGTGTGCATGAGTTACGTGAGCAGAGTATGATCAGCCACGTGATCAGTGCATGAGTTCCAAGTGATCAGTGCATGATATGTCACATGACAGGTGTGTGATCAGCCACGTGAACAGTGCATGTTCAGCCACGTGATCAGTGCATGATAGCCACGTGATCAGTGCATGATCAGTTACGTGAGCAGTGTATGATCAGCCACGTGATCAGTGCATGGTCAGACACGTGAACAGTGTATGATCAGCCACGTGATCAGTGCATGATATCCAAGTGATCAGTGCATGATCATCACGTGATCAGTGTATGATCAGCCACGTGAACAGTGCATGCTCAGTCACGTGACCAGTACATGGTAGCTGCGTGATCATGGCATGATCAGCCACGTGAGCAGTGCATGATAGCCACGTGATCAGTGCATGATCAGACACGAGATCAGTGCATGATCAGTCACGTGATCAGTGCATGATCAGACACGAGATCAGTGCATTATCAGTCACGTGATCAGTGCATGATCAGCCACGTGATCAGTGCATGACCAGGCACGTGATCAGTGTATGTCCAGCCAAGTGATCAGTGCATGATAGCCACGTGATCAGTGCATGATCAGTCACGTGATCAGTGCATGATCAGTTATGTGATCAGTGTATGATCAGCCACGTGATCAGTGCATGATCAGCCACATGATCAGTGCATGATCAATTACGTGCTCAGTGCATGATCAGTTACGTGACCAGTACAAGGTAGCTACGTGATCATTGCCTGATAAGCCACGTGATCAGTGCATGATAGCCACGTGATCAGTGCATGATAGCCACGTGATCAGTGCATGATCTGTCATGTGATACGTGTGTGATCAGCCACATGATCAGTGCATGATCAGCCACGTGATCAGTGCATGATCAGTTATGTGATCAGTGCATGATCAGCCACGTGATCAGTACATGATCAGTCACATGAACAGTGCATGATCATTTACGTGATCTTTGCATGATCAGTCACGTTACCAGTATATGGTTGCTACGTGATCATTCCATGATGAGCCACGAGAGCAGTGCATGATAGCCACGTGATGTGTGCATGAGTTACGTGAGCAGAGTATGATCAGCCACGTGATCAGTGCATGAGTGCCACGTGATCAGTGCATGATATGTCACGTGACAGGTGTGTGATCAGCCACGTGAACAGTGCATGTTCAGCCACGTGATCAGTGCATGATAGCCACGTGATCAGTGCATGATCAGTTACGTGAGCAGTGTATGATCAGCCACGTGATCAGTGCATGGTCAGACACGTGAACAGTGTATGATCAGCCACGTGATCAGTGCATGATATCCAAGTGATCAGTGCATGATCATCACGTGATCAGTGTATGATCAGCCACGTGAACAGTGCATGCTCAGTCACGTGATCTGGGCCTGCTGAGCTGCGTGATTACTGTCTGCTCATCTGCTTGACAATTGCCAGCTGAGCTGCACGATTCCTGCCTGTCATCTGCTTGACAATTGCCAGCTGTGCTGTGTAATTCCTGCCTGCTCAGCTGCTTGATTATTGCCAGCTGAGCAGCATGATTCCTCACACCTGAGTTCCATGATTATTGCCTGCTGACTGTTTGATTCGTGCCTACTCAGCTCTTTGTTTATTGCCTCCAGAGGCACATGATCAGTGTATGATAGCAAACATGATCAGCGCATGATCAGTCACATGATCAGCGCCATTAAGTCACGTGATCACTACATGATAGTCATGTGATCAGTCCATGCTCAGTCATGGTATCAGTGCATGATCAGCCACGTGATCAGTGCATGATCTGTCACAAGATTAGTGTATGATCATCCACGTGATCAGTGCACGGGCAGTCATGTAATCAGTGCATGATATACACGTGAACAGTGCATGATCAGTCTCGTGATAAGTGCATGATAGCCACGTGATCAGTGCATGATCAGTCACCTGATGGGTGTATGATCATTCACGTGACCTGTACATGGTAGCTACATGATCATTGCATGATCAGCCACGTGAGTAGTTCATGATAGCCACGTGATCACTGCATGATCAGTCACGTGATCAGTGCATGATCAGTCATGTGACCAGTACATGGTAGCTGCGTGACCATGGCATGTTCAGCCACGTGAGCAGTGCGTGATAGCCACGTGATCAGTGCATGATCAGACACGAGATCAGTGCATGATCAGTCACGTGATCGGTGCATGACCAGGCACGTGATCAGTGTATGTCCAGCCAAGTGATCAGTGCATGATAGCCACGTGATCAGTGCATGATCAGTCACGTGATCAGTGCATGATCAGCCACATGATCAGTGCATGATCAATTACGTGATCAGTGCATGATCAGTCACGTGACCAGTACATGGTAGCTACGTGATCATTGCCTGATCAGCAACATGATCAGTGCATGATAGCCACGTGATCAGTGCATGATAGCCACGTGATCATTGCATGATCAGTCATGTGATACGTGTGTGATCAGCCACGTGATCAGTGCATGATATCCACGTGATCAGTGCATGACAGCCACGTGATCAGTGCATGAGAGCCACGGGACCAGTGCATGATCAGTCACGTGATACATGTGTGATCAGCCACGTGATCAGTGCATGATGAGCCACGTGATCAGTGCAGGATCAATTACGTGATCAGTGCATGATCAGTCACGTGACCAGTACATGGTTGCTAGGTGATCGTTGCATGATCAGCCACGTGAGCAGAGCATGATAGCCACGTGGTCAGTGCATGATCAGTCACGTGATCAGTACATGATCAGTCACGTGAACAGTGCATGATCATTTACGTGATCTTTGCATGATCAGTCACGTTACCAGTATATGGTTGCTACGTGATCATTCCATGACGAGCCACGTGAGCAGTGCATGATAGCCACGTGATGTGTGCATGAGTTACGTGAGCAGAGTATGATCAGCCACGTGATCAGTGCATGAGTGCCACGTGATCAGTGCATGATATGTCACGTGACAGGTGTGTGATCAGCCACGTGAACAGTTCATGATAGCCACGTGATCAGTGCATGATCAGTTACGTGAGCAGTGCATGATCAGCCACGTGATCAGTGCATGGTCAGACACGTGAACAGTGTATGATCAGCCACGTGATCAGTGCATGATATCCAAGTGATCAGTGCATGATCATCACGTGATCAGTGTATGATCAGCCACGTGAACAGTGCATGCTCAGTCACGTGATCTGGGCCTGCTGAGCTGCGTGATTACTGTCTGCTCATCTGCTTGACAATTGCCAGCTGAGCTGCACGATTCCTGCCTGTCATCTGCTTGACAATTGCCAGCTGTGCTGCATGATTCCTGCCTGTTCAGCTGCTTGATTATTGCCAGCTGAGCAGCATGATTCCTCACACCTGAGTTCCATGATTATTGCCTGCTGACTGTTTGATTCGTGCCTACTCAGCTCTTTGTTTATTGCCTCCAGAGGCACATGATCAGTGTATGATAGCAAACATGATCAGCGCACGATCAGTCACATGATCAGTGCCATTAAGTCACGTGATCACTACATGATAGTCATGTGATCAGTCCATGCTCAGTCACAGTATCAGTGCATGATCAGCCACGTGATCAGTACATGATCTGTCACAAGATTAGTGTATGATCATCCACGTGATCAGTGCATGGGCAGTCATGTGATCAGTGCATGATATAGACGTGAACAGTGCATGATCAGTCTCGTGATCCGTGCATGATAGCCACGTGATCAGTGCGTGATCAGTCACCTGATGGGTGTATGATCATTCACGTGACCAGTACATGGTAGCTACATGATCATTGCATGATCAGCCACGTGAGTAGTTCATGATAGCCACGTGATCACTGCATGATCAGTCACGTGATCAGTGCATGATCAGTCATGTGATACGTGTGTGATCAGCCACATGATCAGTGCATGATATCCACGTGATCAGTGCATGACAGCCACGTGATCAGTGCATGAGAGCCACGGGATCAGTGCATGATCAGTCACGTGATACATGTGTGATCAGCCACGTGATCAGTGCATGATGAGCCACATGATCAGTGCAGGATCAATTACGTGATCAGTGCATGATCAGTCACGTGACCAGTACATGGTTGCTACGTGATCGTTGCATGATCAGCCACGTGAGCAGAGCATGATAGGCACGTGGTCAGTGCATGATCAGTCACGTGATCAGTACATGATCAGACACGTGAAGAGTGCATGATCATTTACGTGATCTTTGCATGATCAGTCACGTTACCAGTATATGGTTGCTACGTGATCATTCCATGATGAGCCACGTGAGCAGTGCTTGATAGCCACGTGATGTGTGCATGAGTTACGTGAGCAGAGTATGATCAGCCACGTGATCAGTGCATGAGTTCCACGTGATCAGTGCATGATATGTCACATGACAGGTGTGTGATCAGCCACGTGAACAGTGCATGTTCAGCCACGTGATCAGTGCATGATAGCCACGTGATCAGTGCATGATCAGTTACGTGAGCAGTGTATGATCAGCCACGTGATCAGTGCATGGTCAGACACGTGAACAGTGTATGATCAGCCACGTGATCAGTGCATGATATCCACGTGATCAGTGCATGACAGCCACGTGATCAGTGCATGAGAGCCACGGGATCAGTGCATGATCAGTCACGTGATACATGTGTGATCAGCCACGTGATCAGTGCATGATGAGCCACGTGATCAGTGCAGGATCAATTACGTGATCAGTGCATGATCAGTCACGTGACCAGTACATGGTTGCTACGTGATCGTTGCATGATCAGCCACGTGAGCAGAGCATGATAGCCACGTGGTCAGTGCATGATCAGTCACGTGATCAGTACATGATCAGTCACGTGAACAGTGCATGATCATTTACGTGATCTTTGCATGATCAGTCACGTTACCAGTATATGGTTGCTACGTGATCATTCCATGACGAGCCACGTGAGCAGTGCATGATAGCCACGTGATGTGTGCATGAGTTACGTGAGCAGAGTATGATCAGCCACGTGATCAGTGCATGAGTGCCACGTGATCAGTGCATGATATGTCACGTGACAGGTGTGTGATCAGCCACGTGAACAGTGCATGTTCAGCCACGTGATCAGTGCATGATAGCCACGTGATCAGTGCATGATCAGTTACGTGAGCAGTGCATGATCAGCCACGTGATCAGTGCATGGTCAGACACGTGAACAGTGTATGATCAGCCACGTGATCAGTGCATGATATCCAAGTGATCAGTGCATGATCATCACGTGATCAGTGTATGATCAGCCACGTGAACAGTGCATGCTCAGTCACGTGATCTGGGCCTGCTGAGCTGCGTGATTACTGTCTGCTCATCTGCTTGACAATTGCCAGCTGAGCTGCACGATTCCTGCCTGTCATCTGCTTGACAATTGCCAGCTGTGCTGCATAATTCCTGCCTGTTCAGCTGCTTGATTATTGCCAGCTGAGCAGCATGATTCCTCACACCTGAGTTCCATGATTATTGCCTGCTGACTGTTTGATTCGTGCCTACTCAGCTCTTTGTTTATTGCCTCCAGAGGCACATGATCAGTGTATGATAGCAAACATGATCAGCGCACGATCAGTCACATGATCAGTGCCATTAAGTCACGTGATCACTACATGATAGTCATGTGATCAGTCCATGCTCAGTCACAGTATCAGTGCATGATCAGCCACGTGATCAGTACATGATCTGTCACAAGATTAGTGTATGATCATCCACGTGATCAGTGCATGGGCAGTCATGTGATCAGTGCATGATATAGACGTGAACAGTGCATGATCAGTCTCGTGATCCGTGCATGATAGCCACGTGATCAGTGCATGATCAGTCACCTGATGGGTGTATGATCATTCACGTGACCTGTACATGGTAGCTACATGATCATTGCATGATCAGCCACGTGAGAAGTTCATGATAGCCACGTGATCACTGCATGATCAGTCACGTGATCAGTGCATGATCAGTCATGTGATACGTGTGTGATCAGCCACATGATCAGTGCATGATATCCAGGTGATCAGTGCATGACAGCCACGTGATCAGTGCATGAGAGCCACGGGATCAGTGCATGATCAGTCACGTGATACATGTGTGATCAGCCACGTGATCAGTGCATGATGAGCCACATGATCAGTGCAGGATCAATTACGTGATCAGTGCATGATCAGTCACGTGACCAGTACATGGTTGCTACGTGATCGTTGCATGATCAGCCACGTGAGCAGAGCATGATAGCCACGTGGTCAGTGCATGATCAGTCACGTGATCAGTACATGATCAGACACGTGAAGAGTGCATGATCATTTACGTGATCTTTGCATGATCAGTCACGTTACCAGTATATGGTTGCTACGTGATCATTCCATGATGAGCCACGTGAGCAGTGCTTGATAGCCACGTGATGTGTGCATGAGTTACGTGAGCAGAGTATGATCAGCCACGTGATCAGTGCATGAGTTCCACGTGATCAGTGCATGATATGTCACATGACAGGTGTGTGATCAGCCACGTGAACAGTGCATGTTCAGCCACGTGATCAGTGCATGATAGCCACGTGATCAGTGCATGATCAGTTACGTGAGCAGTGTATGATCAGCCACGTGATCAGTGCAGGGTCAGACACGTGAACAGTGTATGATCAGCCACGTGATCAGTGCATGATATCCACGTGATCAGTGCATGACAGCCACGTGATCAGTGCATGAGAGCCACGGGATCAGTGCATGATCAGTCACGTGATACATGTGTGATCAGCCACGTGATCAGTGCATGATGAGCCACGTGATCAGTGCAGGATCAATTACGTGATCAGTGCATGATCAGTCACGTGACCAGTACATGGTTGCTACATGATCGTTGCATGATCAGCCACGTGAGCAGAGCATGATAGCCACGTGGTCAGTGCATGATCAGTCACGTGATCAGTACATGATCAGTCACGGGAACAGTGCATGATCATTTACGTGATCTTTGCATGATCAGTCACGTTACCAGTATATGGTTGCTACGTGATCATTCCATGACGAGCCACGTGAGCAGTGCATGATAGCCACGTGATGTGTGCATGAGTTACGTGAGCAGAGTATGATCAGCCACGTGATCAGTGCATGAGTGCCACGTGATCAGTGCATGATATGTCACGTGACAGGTGTGTGATCAGCCACGTGAACAGTGCATGTTCAGCCACGTGATCAGTGCATGATAGCCACGTGATCAGTGCATGATCAGTTACGTGAGCAGTGCATGATCAGCCACGTGATCAGTGCATGGTCAGACACGTGAACAGTGTATGATCAGCCACGTGATCAGTGCATGATATCCAAGTGATCAGTGCATGATCATCACGTGATCAGTGTATGATCAGCCACGTGAACAGTGCATGCTCAGTCACGTGATCTGGGCCTGCTGAGCTGCGTGATTACTGTCTGCTCATCTGCTTGACAATTGCCAGCTGAGCTGCACGATTCCTGCCTGTCATCTGCTTGACAATTGCCAGCTGTGCTGCATAATTCCTGCCTGTTCAGCTGCTTGATTATTGCCAGCTGAGCAGCATGATTCCTCACACCTGAGTTCCATGATTATTGCCTGCTGACTGTTTGATTCGTGCCTACTCAGCTCTTTGTTTATTGCCTCCAGAGGCACATGATCAGTGTATGATATCAAACATGATCAGCGCATGATCAGTCACATGATCAGTGCCATTAAGTCACGTGATCACTACATGATAGTCATGTGATCAGTCCATGCTCAGTCACGGTATCAGTGCATGATCAGCCACGTGATCAGTACATGATCTGTCACAAGATTAGTGTATGATCATCCACGTGATCAGTGCACGGGCAGTCATGTGATCAGTGCATGATATAGACGTGAACAGTGCATGATCAGTCTCGTGATCCGTGCATGATAGCCACGTGATCAGTGCATGATCAGTCACCTGATGGGTGTATGATCATTCACGTGACCTGTACATGGTAGCTACATGATCATTGTATGATCAGCCACGTGAGTAGTTCATGATAGCCACGTGATCACTGCATGATCAGTCACGTGATCAGTGCATGATCAGTCATGTGACCAGTACATGGTAGCTGCGTGATCATGGCATGATCAGCCACGTGAGCAGTGCATGATAGCCACGTGATCAGTGCATGATCAGACACGAGATCAGTGCATGATCAGTCACGTGATCAGTGCATGATCAGCCACGTGATCAGTGCATGACCAGGCACGTGATCAGTGTATGTCCAGCCAAGTGATCAGTGCATGATAGCCACGTGATCAGTGCATGATCAGTCACGTGATCAGTGCATGTTCAGTTATGTGATCAGTGTATGATCAGCCACGTGATCAGTGCATGATCAGCCACATGATCAGTGCATGATCAATTACGTGCTCAGTGCATGATCAGTTACGTGACCAGTACATGGTAGCTACGTGATCATTGCCTGATAAGCCACGTGATCAGTGCATGATAGCCACGTGATCAGTGCATGATAGCCACGTGATCAGTGCATGAGAGCCACGGGATCAGTGCATGATCAGTCATGTGATACGTGTGTGATCAGCCACATGATCAGTGCATGATATCCACGTGATCAGTGCATGACATGTCACGTGACAGGTGTGTGATCAGCCACGTGAACAGTGCATGTTCAGCCACGTGATCAGTGCATGATAGCCACGTGATCAGTGCATGATCAGTTACGTGAGCAGTGTATGATCAGCCACGTGACCAGTGCATGGTCAGACACGTGATCAGTGTATGATCAGCCACGTGATCAGTGCATGATCAGTCAAGTGATCAGTGCATGTTCAGTCACGTGATCAGTGTATGATCAGCCACGTGAACAGTGCATGCTCAGTCATGTTACCAGTACATGGTAGCTGCGTGATCATGCCATGATCAGCCACGTGAGCAGTGCATGATAGCCACGTGATCAGTGCATGATCAGACACGAGAGCAGTGCATGATCAGTCACGTGATCAGTGCATGATCAGACACGAGATCAGTGCATGATCAGTCACGTGATCAGTGCATGATCAGCCACGTGATCAGTGCATGACCAGGCACGTGAGCAGTGTATGTCCAGCCAAGTGATCAGTGCATGGTAGCCACGTGAACAGTGCATGATCAGCCACGTGAGCAGTGTATGATCATCCACGTGATCAGTGCATGGTCAGACACGTGAACAGTGTATGATCAGCCACGTGAACAGTGCATGCTCAGTCACGTGATCTGGGCCTGCTGAGCTGCGTGATTACTGTCTGCTCATCTGCTTGACAATTGCCAGCTGAGCTGCACGATTCCTGCCTGTCATCTGCTTGACAATTGCCAGCTGTGCTGTGTAATTCCTGCCTGCTCAGCTGCTTGATTATTGCCAGCTGAGCAGCATGATTCCTCACACCTGAGTTCCATGATTATTGCCTGCTGACTGTTTGATTCGTGCCTACTCAGCTCTTTGTTTATTGCCTCCAGAGGCACATGATCAGTGTATGATAGCAAACATGATCAGCGCATGGTCAGTCACATGATCAGCGCCATTAAGTCACGTGATCACTACATGATAGTCATGTGATCAGTCCATGCTCAGTCATGGTATCAGTGCATGATCAGCCACGTGATCAGTGCATGATCTGTCACAAGATTAGTGTATGATCATCCACGTGATCAGTGCACGGGCAGTCATGTAATCAGTGCATGATATACACGTGAACAGTGCATGATCAGTCTCGTGATCAGTGCATGATAGCCACGTGATCAGTGCATGATCAGTCACCTGATGGGTGTATGATCATTCACGTGACCTGTACATGGTAGCTACATGATCATTGCATGATCAGCCACGTGAGTAGTTCATGATAGCCACGTGATCACTGCATGATCAGTCACGTGATCAGTGCATGATCAGTCATGTGACCAGTACATGGTAGCTGCGTGACCATGGCATGTTCAGCCACGTGAGCAGTGCATGATAGCCACGTGATCAGTGCATGATCAGACACGAGATCAGTGCATGATCAGTCACGTGATCAGTGCATGACCAGGCACGTGATCAGTGTATGTCCAGCCAAGTGATCAGTGCATGATAGCCACGTGATCAGTGCATGATCAGTCACGTGATCAGTGCATGATCAGATATGTGATCAGTGTATGATCAGCCACGTGATCAGTGCATGATCAGCCACATGATCAGTGCATGATCAATTACGTGATCAGTGCATGATCAGTCACGTGACCAGTACATGGTAGCTACGTGATCATTGCCTGATCAGCAACATGATCAGTGCATGATAGCCACGTGATCAGTGCATGATAGCCACGTGATCAGTGCATGATCAGTCATGTGATACGTGTGTGATCAGCCACGTGATCAGTGCATGATATCCACGTGATCAATGCATGACAGCCACGTGATCAGTGCATGAGAGCCACGGGACCAGTGCATGATCAGTCACGTGATACATGTGTGATCAGCCACGTGATCAGTGCATGATGAGCCACGTGATCAGTGCAGGATCAATTACGTGATCAGTGCATGATCAGTCACGTGACCAGTACATGTTTGCTAGGTGATCGTTGCATGATCAGCCACGTGAGCAGAGCATGATAGCCACGTGGTCAGTGCATGATCAGTCACGTGATCAGTACATGATCAGTCACGTGAACAGTGCATGATCATTTACGTGATCTTTGCATGATCAGTCACGTTACCAGTATATGGTTGCTACGTGATCATTCCATGACGAGCCACGTGAGCAGTGCATGATAGCCACGTGATGTGTGCATGAGTTACGTGAGCAGAGTATGATCAGCCACGTGATCAGTGCATGAGTGCCACGTGATCAGTGCATGATATGTCACGTGACAGGTGTGTGATCAGCCACGTGAACAGTGCATGTTCAGCCACGTGATCAGTGCATGATAGCCACGTGATCAGTGCATGATCAGTTACGTGAGCAGTGCATGATCAGCCACGTGATCAGTGCATGGTCAGACACGTGAACAGTGTATGATCAGCCACGTGATCAGTGCATGATATCCAAGTGATCAGTGCATGATCATCACGTGATCAGTGTATGATCAGCCACGTGAACAGTGCATGCTCAGTCACGTGATCTGGGCCTGCTGAGCTGCGTGATTCCTGTCTGCTCATCTGCTTGACAATTGCCAGCTGAGCTGCACGATTCCTGCCTGTCATCTGCTTGACAATTGCCAGCTCTGCTGCGTAATTCCTGCCTGCTCAGCTGCTTGATTATTGCCAGCTGAGCAGCATGATTCCTCACACCTGATTTCCATGATTATTGCCTGCTGACTGTTTGATTCGTGCCTACTCAGCTCTTTGTTTATTGCCTCCAGAGGCACATGATCAGTGTATGATAGCAATCATGATCAGCCCACGATCAGTCACATGATCAGTGCCATTAAGTCACGTGATCACTACATGATAGTCATGTGATCAGTCCATGCTCAGTCACAGTATCAGTGCATGATCAGCCACATGATCAGTACATGATCTGTCACAAGATTAGTGTATGATCATCCACGTGATCAGTGCATGGGCAGTCATGTGATCAGTGCATGATATAGACGTGAACAGTGCATGATCAGTCTCGTGATCCGTGCATGATAGCCACGTGATCAGTGCATGATCAGTCACCTGATGGGTGTATGATCATTCACGTGACCTGTACATGGTAGCTACATGATCATTGCATGATCAGCCACGTGAGTAGTTCATGATAGCCACGTGATCACTGCATGATCAATCACGTGATCAGTGCATGATCAGTCATGTGACCAGTACATGGTAGCTGCGTGATCATGGCATGATCAGCCACGTGAGCAGTGCATGATAGCCACATGATCAGTGCATGATCAGACACGAGATCAGTGCATGATCAGTCACATGATCAGTGCATGATCAGCCACGTGATCAGTGCATGATAGCCACGTGATCAGTGCATGATCAGTCACGTGATCAGTGCATGTTCAGTTACGTGATCAGTGTATGATCAGCCACGTGATCAGTGCATGATCAGCCACATGATCAGTGCATGATCAATTACGTGCTCAGTGCATGATCAGTTACGTGACCAGTACATGGTAGCTACGTGATCATTGCCTGATAAGCCACGTAATCAGTGCATGATAGCCACGTGATCAGTGCATGATAGCCACGTGATCAGTGCATGAGAGCCACGGGATCAGTGCATGATCAGTCATGTGATACGTGTGTGATCAGCCACATGATCAGTGAATGATATCCACGTGATCAGTGCATGACAGCCACGTGATCAGTGCATGAGAGCCACGGGATCAGTGCATGATCAGTCACGTGATACATGTGTGATCAGCCACGTGATCAGTGCATGATGAGCCACATGATCAGTGCAGGATCAATTACGTGATCAGTGCATGATCAGTCACGTGACCAGTACATGGTTGCTACGTGATCGTTGCATGATCAGCCACGTGAGCAGAGCATGATAGGCACGTGGTCAGTGCATGATCAGTCACGTGATCAGTACATGATCAGACACGTGAAGAGTGCATGATCATTTACGTGATCTTTGCATGATCAGTCACGTTACCAGTATATGGTTGCTACGTGATCATTCCATGATGAGCCACGTGAGCAGTGCTTGATAGCCACGTGATGTGTGCATGAGTTACGTGAGCAGAGTATGATCAGCCACGTGATCAGTGCATGAGTTCCACGTGATCAGTGCATGATATGTCACATGACAGGTGTGTGATCAGCCACGTGAACAGTGCATGTTCAGCCACGTGATCAGTGCATGATAGCCACGTGATCAGTGCATGATCAGTTACGTGAGCAGTGTATGATCAGCCACGTGATCAGTGCAGGGTCAGACACGTGAACAGTGTATGATCAGCCACGTGATCAGTGCATGATATCCACGTGATCAGTGCATGACAGCCACGTGATCAGTGCATGAGAGCCACGGGATCAGTGCATGATCAGTCACGTGATACATGTGTGATCAGCCACGTGATCAGTGCATGATGAGCCACGTGATCAGTGCAGGATCAATTACGTGATCAGTGCATGATCAGTCACGTGACCAGTACATGGTTGCTACGTGATCGTTGCATGATCAGCCACGTGAGCAGAGCATGATAGCCACGTGGTCAGTGCATGATCAGTCACGTGATCAGTACATGATCAGTCACGTGAACAGTGCATGATCATTTACGTGATCTTTGCATGATCAGTCACGTTACCAGTATATGGTTGCTACGTGATCATTCCATGACGAGCCACGTGAGCAGTGCATGATAGCCACGTGATGTGTGCATGAGTTACGTGAGCAGAGTATGATCAGCCACGTGATCAGTGCATGAGTGCCACGTGATCAGTGCATGATATTTCACGTGACAGGTGTGTGATCAGCCACGTGAACAGTGCATGTTCAGCCACGTGATCAGTGCATGATAGCCACGTGATCAGTGCATGATCAGTTACGTGAGCAGTGCATGATCAGCCACGTGATCAGTGCATGGTCAGACACGTGAACAGTGTATGATCAGCCACGTGATCAGTGCATGATATCCAAGTGATCAGTGCATGATCATCACGTGATCAGTGTATGATCAGCCACGTGAACAGTGCATGCTCAGTCACGTGATCTGGGCCTGCTGAGCTGCGTGATTACTGTCTGCTCATCTGCTTGACAATTGCCAGCTGAGCTGCACGATTCCTGCCTGTCATCTGCTTGACAATTGCCAGCTGTGCTGCATAATTCCTGCCTGTTCAGCTGCTTGATTATTGCCAGCTGAGCAGCATGATTCCTCACACCTGAGTTCCATGATTATTGCCTGCTGACTGTTTGATTCGTGCCTACTCAGCTCTTTGTTTATTGCCTCCAGAGGCACATGATCAGTGTATGATATCAAACATGATCAGCGCATGATCAGTCACATGATCAGTGCCATTAAGTCACGTGATCACTACATGATAGTCATGTGATCAGTCCATGCTCAGTCACAGTATCAGTGCATGATCAGCCACGTGATCAGTACATGATCTGTCACAAGATTAGTGTATGATCATCCACGTGATCAGTGCACGGGCAGTCATGTGATCAGTGCATGATATAGACGTGAACAGTGCATGATCAGTCTCGTGATCCGTGCATGATAGCCACGTGATCAGTGCATGATCAGTCACCTGATGGGTGTATGATCATTCACGTGACCTGTACATGGTAGCTACATGATCATTGCATGATCAGCCACGTGAGTAGTTCATGATAGCCACGTGATCACTGCATGATCAGTCACGTGATCAGTGCATGATCAGTCATGTGACCAGTACATGGTAGCTGCGTGATCATGGCATGATCAGCCACGTGAGCAGTGCATGATAGCCACGTGATCAGTGCAGGATCAGCCACGAGATCAGTGCATGATCAGTCACGTGACCAGTGCATGGTCAGCCACGTGATCAGTTGCATGACCAGGCACGTGAGCAGAGCATGATCAGCCACGTGATCAGTGCATGATAAGCCACGTGATCAGTACATGATCAGACACGTGAACAGTGCATGATCATTTACGTGATCTGCATGATCAGTCACGTTACCAGTATATGGTTGCTACGTGATCATTCCATGACGAGCCACGTGAAGTGCTTGATAGCCACGTGATGTGTGCATGAGTTACGTGAGCAGAGTATGATCAGCCACGTGATCAGTGCATGAGCCAAGTGATCAGTGCATGATAGTCACATGACAGTGCGTGATCAGCCACGTGAACAGTGCATGATCAGCCACGTGATCAGTGCATGATAGCCACGTGATCAGTGCATGATCAGTTACGTGATCAGTGCATGATCAGCCACGTGATCAGTGCATGGTCAGCCACGTGATCAGTGCATGATCAGCCACGTGATCAGTGCATGATAGCCACGTGATCAGTGCATGATCAGTCACGTGATCAGTGCATGACAGCCACGTGAACAGTGCATGATCAGTCACGTGACCAGTACATGGTAGCTGCGTGATCATGGCATGATCAGCCACGTGAGCAGTGCATGATAGCCACGTGATCAGTGCATGATCAGACACGAGATCAGTGCATGATCAGTCACGTGATCAGTGCATGATCAGACACGTGATACAGTGCATTATCAGTCACGTGATCAGTGCATGATCAGCCACGTGATCAGTGCATGACCAGGCACGTGATCAGTGTATGTATCAGCCACGTGATCAGTGCATGATAGCCACGTGATCAGTGCATGATCAGTCACGTGATCAGTGCATGATCAGTTACGTGATCAGTGTATGATCAGCCACGTGATCAGTGCATGATCAGCCACGTGATCAGTGCATGATCAATTACGTGCTCAGTGCATGATCAGTTACGTGACCAGTACAAGGTAGCTACGTGATCATTGCCTGATAAGCCACGTGATCAGTGCATGATAGCCACGTGATCAGTGCATGATAGCCACGTGATCAGTGCATGATCTGTCATGTGATACGTGTGTGATCAGCCACATGATCAGTGCATGATATCCACGTGATCAGTGCATGACAGCCACGTGATCAGTGCATGAGAGCCACGGGATCAGTGCATGATCAGTCACGTGATACATGTGTGATCAGCCACGTGATCAGTGCATGATGAGCCACGTGATCAGTGCAGGATCAATTACGTGAGCAGTGCATGATCAGTCACGTGACCAGTACATGGTTGCTAGGTGATCGTTGCATGATCAGCCACGTGATCAGAGCATGATAGCCACGTGATCAGTGCATGATCAGTCACGTGATCAGTACATGATCAGTCACATGAACAGTGCATGATCATTTACGTGATCTTTGCATGATCAGTCACGTTACCAGTATATGGTTGCTACGTGATCATTCCATGACGAGCCACGTGAGCAGTGCATGATAGCCACGTGATGTGTGCATGAGTTACGTGAGCAGAGTATGATCAGCCACGTGATCAGTGCATGAGTGCCACGTGATCAGTGCATGATATGTCACGTGACAGGTGTGTGATCAGCCACGTGAACAGTGCATGTTCAGCCACGTGATCAGTGCATGATAGCCACGTGATCAGTGCATGATCAGTTACGTGAGCAGTGTATGATCAGCCACGTGATCAGTGCATGGTCAGACACGTGAACAGTGTATGATCAGCCACGTGATCAGTGCATGATATCCAAGTGATCAGTACATGATCATCACGTGATCAGTGTATGATCAGCCACGTGAACAGTGCATGCTCAGTCACGTGATCTGGGCCTGCTGAGCTGCGTGATTACTGTCTGCTCATCTGCTTGACAATTGTCAGCTGAGCTGCACGATTCCTGCCTGTCATCTGCTTGACAATTGCCAGCTGTGCTGTGTAATTCCTGCCTGCTCAGCTGCTTGATTATTGCCAGCTGAGCAGCATGATTCCTCACACCTGAGTTCCATGATTATTGCCTGCTGACTGTTTGATTCGTGCCTACTCAGCTCTTTGTTTATTGCCTCCAGAGGCACATGATCAGTGTATGATAGCAAACATGATCAGCGCATGATCAGTCACATGATCAGCGCCATTAAGTCACGTGATCACTACATGATAGTCATGTGATCAGTCCATGCTCAGTCACGGTATCAGTGCATGATCAGCCACGTGATCAGTGCATGATCTGTCACAAGATTAGTGTATGATCATCCACGTGATCAGTGCACGGGCAGTCATGTAATCAGTGCATGATATACACGTGAACAGTGCATGATCAGTCTCGTGATAAGTGCATGATAGCCACGTGATCAGTGCATGATCAGTCACCTGATGGGTGTATGATCATTCACGTGACCTGTACATGGTAGCTACATGATCATTGCATGATCAGCCACGTGAGTAGTTCATGATAGCCACGTGATCACTGCATGATCAGTCACGTGATCAGTGCATGATCAGTCATGTGACCAGTACATGGTAGCTGCGTGACCATGGCATGTTCAGCCACGTGAGCAGTGCGTGATAGCCACGTGATCAGTGCATGATCAGACACGAGATCAGTGCATGATCAGTCACGTGATCGGTGCATGACCAGGCACGTGATCAGTGTATGTCCAGCCAAGTGATCAGTGCATGATAGCCACGTGATCAGTGCATGATCAGTCACGTGATCAGTGCATGATCAGCCACATGATCAGTGCATGATCAATTACGTGATCAGTGCATGATCAGTCACGTGACCAGTACATGGTAGCTACGTGATCATTGCCTGATCAGCCACATGATCAGTGCATGATAGCCACGTGATCAGTGCATGATAGCCACGTGATCAGTGCATGATCAGTCATGTGATACGTGTGTGATCAGCCACGTGATCAGTGCATGATATCCACGTGATCAGTGCATGACAGCCACGTGATCAGTGCATGAGAGCCACGGGACCAGTGCATGATCAGTCACGTGATACATGTGTGATCAGCCACGTGATCAGTGCATGATGAGCCACGTGATCAGTGCAGGATCAATTACGTGATCAGTGCATGATCAGTCACGTGACCAGTACATGGTTGCTAGGTGATCGTTGCATGATCAGCCACGTGAGCAGAGCATGATAGCCACGTGGTCAGTGCATGATCAGTCACGTGATCAGTACATGATCAGTCACGTGAACAGTGCATGATCATTTACGTGATCTTTGCATGATCAGTCACGTTACCAGTATATGGTTGCTACGTGATCATTCCATGACGAGCCACGTGAGCAGTGCATGATAGCCACGTGATGTGTGCATGAGTTACGTGAGCAGAGTATGATCAGCCACGTGATCAGTGCATGAGTGCCACGTGATCAGTGCATGATATGTCACGTGACAGGTGTGTGATCAGCCACGTGAACAGTTCATGATAGCCACGTGATCAGTGCATGATCAGTTACGTGAGCAGTGCATGATCAGCCACGTGATCAGTGCATGGTCAGACACGTGAACAGTGTATGATCAGCCACGTGATCAGTGCATGATATCCAAGTGATCAGTGCATGATCATCACGTGATCAGTGTATGATCAGCCACGTGAACAGTGCATGCTCAGTCACGTGATCTGGGCCTGCTGAGCTGCGTGATTACTGTCTGCTCATCTGCTTGACAATTGCCAGCTGAGCTGCACGATTCCTGCCTGTCATCTGCTTGACAATTGCCAGCTGTGCTGCATAATTCCTGCCTGTTCAGCTGCTTGATTATTGCCAGCTGAGCAGCATGATTCCTCACACCTGAGTTCCATGATTATTGCCTGCTGACTGTTTGATTCGTGCCTACTCAGCTCTTTGTTTATTGCCTCCAGAGGCACATGATCAGTGTATGATAGCAAACATGATCAGCGCACGATCAGTCACATGATCAGTGCCATTAAGTCACGTGATCACTACATGATAGTCATGTGATCAGTCCATGCTCAGTCACAGTATCAGTGCATGATCAGCCACGTGATCAGTACATGATCTGTCACAAGATTAGTGTATGATCATCCACGTGATCAGTGCACGGGCAGTCATGTAATCAGTGCATGATATAGACGTGAACAGTGCATGATCAGTCTCGTGATCCGTGCATGATAGCCACGTGATCAGTGCGTGATCAGTCACCTGATGGGTGTATGATCATTCACGTGACCTGTACATGGTAGCTACATGATCATTGCATGATCAGCCACGTGAGTAGTTCATGATAGCCACGTGATCACTGCATGATCAGTCACGTGATCAGTGCATGATCAGTCATGTGATACGTGTGTGATCAGCCACGTGATCAGTGCATGATATCCACGTGATCAGTGCATGACAGCCACGTGATCAGTGCATGAGAGCCACGGGATCAGTGCATGATCAGTCACGTGATCATGTGTGATCAGCCACGTGATCAGTGCTATGATGAGCCACATGATCAGTGGATCAATTCGTGATCAGTGCATGATCGATCCGCGTGA